>NC_071391.1:113498611-113802933 GCF_022682495.2 Desmodus rotundus | reverse complement strand
GAAGTTTTCCTCTCCTCCCAGTTGACATAGAAACATTTTTGTTAAGTAATATCAAGTCAAAGGGAAAGTTATAAAACTGTATGTAAGCTCATATTTTTGTTTACCTAAAAATTATGTGTGTGTGTCTGTGTGTGTGCATTTGTGAGCATATACCAAGGATAAACACCATACTAGAAATGGTTATTTCTATTAGATAGATTATCAATGGCTTCTATTTTGCCATTCTTATTTATTTTAAAAATATATTCCTTACATAACAAAAACTACTTTATAATAGAAAATGAGCAAAATCACTGAGGTAGATTTTAGCATCGGTTGTGCAGTCATTGGTTCTAACAGCAGCATTGTCAGAAGAGGAAAATGGACCAGCTTTGTGCTTCAGTAGTGTGGAGCTGGCCAGCCTCGAGGACTATGTGGGCCTCATTCTAGTGCAGGGCGGGCTGCAAATTATTTCAAGGTTCTCTGAGTTTGATGGCAGTTGTCTGGAAGGGGGACAACTGCTCATTTTCAGCTGTGGTCTCACAAGCATGGAAAGACTGTTATTTTCATCTGTGCTCTTTCAATTGAACACAGAACATCTGTCACAAAGCTATTGTCTGATGTGGCAGCAAAGGCTTCTCTGGATCTAAGAGCCCAGCAGCTGCTACAGGAAAGGAGATCAGACAACTACATCCAATATATTGATGCTTACCTGTACCAGACCACCCTGATTGAATATTTTCAATAACAGTAAGCATTGCAGCAATGGATATAACAATGGGGACTACTTACATATTGTATGCGTGCATTATCTATGAATAAATGGTTTGTGTTTATCTGGTCATTGGAACTAAAACTTATTCTTAAAAAAAAGAATGTGATATTTGAAATATTTAAGTCTCTCCCATAACTCGTGTGTTTTCACTTTCAGTATGCCTTCTACTTTCGGTAGACTGCAAAGTTTTGTTTTCATTGTTAAGTAGAGGTTTGTGAATATTGTCACAAAATATTCCCAAGTTATCTGAGGGTACTGAGTATTTTTTTGCAAAACTTGAGTTGAATTCAAATGTACCTATAAAAGAGTGCCCTAGATGAACAAGTTAGGGTGTAGGCAAGAAATCTGATGAACTTTAAAGCTCTGGGCCTTTTTTAAACAAATAGTTCTTTTTATATCATTTTTGTATGGATTAATACTCTTCCATTTCTGCTTATTTTAAAGATTACAAATGAAATATGGGACTCAGCAGGAATTAATTTAGAGCACCTAAGGGGTGGGAGTTGATGTGGAAGTAAACAGAGTACCCAGGTAAAGAGCATCATTTCTGGAGTCAGAAAAAATGAGATTTAATTCTATTTACTAGCTATGGGAGACCGGGCAAGTTTCAAGCCTTCCTTTTGCTCGTTGTTAAAATGCAGTGATTGCACGACTACTTGTCTCCCTCCTAAGGATTCTTTTCTTAGTTTCTTTCTTTCTTTCTTTTTTTTTTTTTTTTGACAATCACATGGGTAAATACTTGTGAAGTGGTTAGCACAGCTCATTTTATGTATCAAAGACTGTAAATACTACGTATTAGTTAAATAAAGGGTAGCAAGTGCGATGCTTATTTGAAAGCCATAATGGGACACCAATGTAAAGTCACTAGGAAGACTGAGCATGAATGAAGAAGCACGTAGGCAGGGGAGACATGTTTGATTGTAAGCTCCAGGTATAGGCCAGACACTGACTTAAAAATAAAAATAGAAATAAAAATAAAGAAAAAAAAACTCTGAAAGAAACAAGACTGTTGTGAATTTCATCCTTGTTAGAAAATGAGGCTGGACTAAAAATTGAACTGAAAATCCTGAGCTGTCAGGAAAAATTTAAGTAAATTTTGATTTACCTTTACCCTTATCATATGAAGAGAAAATAAGGCAATCTACGTAGTGGACATTGGACTCTGATTTTTTTCTGTTTGTTATTCCACAAATTACAAGAAGGCACAGTATGTTATGCCTTTTAATCTTCCCTCAATATTAGAGTGTTGGTGAGTTCCCTTTACCTCCACTCATAACCCAAACCCCCACCCTGGACACTTCAGTTATTGAAACATCTGATGATCCTTTTAAAAGTTGTTTGACTTCACTGTATTTTAATAGCCACATGTCCCTGTTATTAATTTGAATTTCTCCCATTTATCACTCAATAGTGTTTTTTATTCTGCAAAAGTATTAATTCTTCAGAGTTAATTAGATGTCACTTAAATCTTTCTAATGATGTACAGCCTACCTGCTTATTCATATTGTAGTTCAACCTCTTCTGGGCTGTGATTGTTTCAATCAGTAAAAAACGCTTTTATTGAACCCCATTCAGTTACAATAATAAATTATTAACACAGTTAGGTAAATGAAATTTTACACTGTTGACATTTCTAGATAATTTTAGATAAGTACATATAGCTTTAATTACCTACTTTAATCTCAACTTAAAAATCTAAAGTTTGAAGCCAAAAATATTTCTCAATTTGCATAGTCTTTTAGATAGTATGTAAGTATCCTCTTATTTATTTCATTCTGGTTTATAACACCTATACGTCTATTATTTCTGTTCTTCATAATTACCTATGTGTTCTTAAAACACACACACACACACACACACACACACACTTCTATAATGTGATTTACACCTTAAGTCCTCTTCTGAAATCTTATCTAGTAAATGGCAATTCATAATGTAATAACCCAGGCCTACTCTGAAAAAAGAAAAATGTAAACAAACACCAACTCAAATAACCCTGAGCCCGAAATCAAAATTAAATATGGCCGTTTTAGAATCATACAATGTTAAGGGAGAATATTGAATAGATGTTGATTGAGTATATAAATGAGTTAATACTAGCAACTCTTTTTTGATCACAGTTCTGGAAATAAAGAGGAAAGCTCTTGAGAAAAACAATGTTACACACCTAAAATTGCAGTCAATAAATTTTAAAAGAAATACATTTATAGAAAAAGTAGGCATTGTATTTTTAAGTTCATTTATTTTCTTCCTTCATTGGGAAAATCTAACCCATATCACAGAGATTGGTTGTCAGTCTGTTTAAATCAAACCCCCCCTTTAATGACAGAACAGCCTCCTGGGAACTGTTGCTATGATATCCGTATCTACCCTTTCCCTTCATCTTGGATCCATGAACATCATTCCTAATGCTCTTTTCTCCCATGTTCTTTTTCACTTTCTTTAGAGGTTCAGAACGTACCATCTGCTGTTTAACTATTGCTATCCTGGTTATCTGTGTGCTATTCTCACCACCTAGCTCTCCTCCACCTTGGTTGATCCCTGTTGACCAGGTATTCTTCCTGAAACAAATGATGCCAAGATATTTCTTTGAATAATAATAATAAATAACCCTAGACTTCAATGATTCCCAAAAGGCTAGCCAGTAACATCCAAATTCCTTAGGAAATGACACTCTACTCAAAATCAAAATATGTGACTGCACTATTACAATACATCCCACTTTGAGCAAAATTCTGTTACTTTACAACAAACATCCATGGTAAAATGAAAAACAAAACAAAACATTGCAGTAGGAAATGCTAGCCTCAATTTTGAACCAAAGTTCATTTTTTATCTCTAAATTGTTGGTAATATAATATCCTCTGTAGCTAAAGAAGTAATTTTTGCAGAATTGTCTACATTTCAGGTGGTTGTTGGAAACAAATTTACACACACACACAGGTTTTAAATCGAGATTACTTATAATCTTTAAAGCATCCAGATTTTAATTTATTTAGTTGTCTTGAGTATTCAAATAATAAAAAAAAAGAGTAATAGAGGGTCTCTATATTATAGTGCTTCTCCTCTGCTATGTATATTTTGTCGGCTTCTTTTCTATTTTTCTATGCTTTAATGTTCAGTGGACAAAATACATTAATTGTAACTTTTGAAAATAAAGATTTATGACAATATTAAAAATACAATTGACTCAAATATTAACAAAAATAATGTTTATTCTATCTAATAGATGTAAACATTGTTCAGATCTTGGTTTATAGCCTTTTTATAAGTTTGTCTGTATCAGTTTTCTAAGAATGAAATCCTAACATATTTATTGCTTTTCAATCAGCTTTTTCACTTAACATTGTATGTTCTATGCTCAGCAGGCTTACTAATTAAAAGTTATTCTGCAAATCATCTACTAGCTGTGTGACCCTAGGGGAGAAACTTAATACCTCTGTGATTAAACTTCTTATCAGAAATACATAAATTCAAGTAGGGCTCTTGAAAGGATTAAATGCAAAGCACCTAGAAAATATAGTATGTACTATAAAATAATGTTAATAACAATATACTACTATGCAGAAACAAATACTTTTTTCTGGGATAGACACACAAGGTATACATTTTTATTATTAGGTTGAAAGAAATCTACAGGAAATAGTAGAGGTCCACTTTAATTATAAAACATTGATAAAATCAAATAGAAATTTTGAATGATATGGTAAAGTACAGTTATTTGTGAAGAAAAATGTTTAAAATACATTGTTAATTGCAAAAAGTTCAGCAGTGCCATTTACAAGGTCTGAGAACTTTGTCTTTAAACTGTAACCACAAGGAAGATAGCAACCCTACCTGGTAGTTTCTGCGGGGTGGGAGGAGCCTAGCTGTGATGAGAGTCTTACTCCAAGTTGTAAAGAAAATCAGCTTTGTCTTCTCATCTTGGTCTGCAAGATTTCTTTCTTTTTTCTTTTTCTTTTTTTTTTTTTCTTAAACAGAGGTACATTGGTTCTGGAATCTTATGGCTTGTTCTATAACTTGGGACAAGCTATATAGTTAAACTTCAATTTTTGATTTGTAAAACAGGAATTTCCAGTACCTCCCAAACAGCGTGGTTCAAAGGAGATAAGGCATGTAAAGTGTTTTTAAAAAGTGGTGCACAGCAAATACTTAGGAAAGGTTACAAATAAGATAGTCTAAGGACTTGAACAGACAATTACAAAAATAATTTGTAAATCAATACCAGCTTCATGTCAATTGTAATTTCTTTTTCAAAAACCTAAGTTGAAACAGTGAAATGTTAATTTCCAGCAATCATAGTTGTATAGATTTTTTCAAATGTCTCAACAGAATTGGCAACTGTTTGACACAAAGTAAATATTCTCATGTACCAGGGAAGGAAATAGAAATTGTGATTATCTTTATGGAGGGCAATTTAACATTAAGTATCAAAACTCTTTCAACATTGGTAAATATTAACCAACACTGATATTAATAAAACATTGGATGTAACCTAAGAAGCCAAATTATAGGAGAAAACTTAATAAATCATTGTAAAATTATTCTTTCTCATATTTATATTTATATTTATTTTACCACATTTAAGAACATTTTACATTTGAGCAAAGTTCCATGATAAAATGTGAAGTAAAATAAATTAAAAAATGTGTATATTGTAATGTATCCACTCTATATCAAGAAAGCTAGTTAGTGATCTAAAATGTATAATACAAACATTAACTGTGATTATCATCTTTGCTGTTTTCAGCCTTTTACAAGTAATCACAAAATACATGAAAATACCAGCTTTGGTATTTATCCTGTAGTTAAAATGCAAGATTTTCTTTAGGCCATTATTTTTCTAATAAGAATTAAATTATATATTTCTATATTGTTTGATATCTTCTTTTTAGGAGTTCCTTATTGCCTTATTTTAGACTTTTTGTCTTTATTCCTATGATCTCATTAGCTTCTTTATATAGATCTATAGCAAATTATGTTATCTCTCAATTAATACAATATTTCCCACTGTGTGTGTATATATATATTTTTAACTGAATTTATTAGGGTAACTTTGGTTAGTAGAATTATATACAGTTCAGAGGTACAGTTCTATAACACATCATCTCTATAATATACTGTGTGTTCACCACCCAAAGTCAAGTCTCCTTCCCTCAGCATTTATTCCCCCTTTCTCTCTTCTACCTCCCCCCTCCTCCCCATCCCTTTCAGAATCACCATATTGTTGTCTGTGATTCGTTTTTTTCTCAATCTCTTCACTGCTTTCACCCAGCCCCACAACCCCTTTCACCTTCAACAGCTGTTAGTCTGTTTTCTGTATTTATAAATCTGTTTCTATTTTGCTTATTTGTTTATTTTTTCATCAGATTCCACATATAAGTGAAATCATATTGTGTTTGTCTTCTTCTGACTGGCTTATTTCACTTAGCACACTGCACGACGGGTTTACATTTGCTGTCACAAATGGTAAGATTTTCTTCTTTTCTATAGCTGAGTAGAATTCCATTGTATAAATGTAGCACTGCTTGTTTATTTGCTCATTTACTGATGGGCAGTTGGGCCTCCATAGCACATACACTAAAACTGGAACAATGAAGAGGAAGGAGATCAGCACAGCCCCTGTGCGAGGATGACAGGTAAATCCCCACGATGTTGTATTTGTGAGACTGTCCCTAGATAGACATTTAGCTGTCAAGTGTACTCATAAAATTAGATCATGCTATTTAATGATCCCTCAGAATCAGCAAAACACCAGTCAGTTCAGCCAAACATTCACACTTCTCAGGAGGGGGCTAGTGAGTGAGAGTCTGAAAGGCAATCATTTTTGCTTGACTTTTTTAATAAATTCTTTTGACTTATTGGTTTATTTCTGTTTTCTACAAAGATAAGGCTTAAAATCACTGATTACATATTGCCTATTGAAAACAGTCTCTCATCTAAGAACTATCAAAATAACTATATTGGTGATAATATTAATAAAGATAAATATGAAGGATTTTATCTTCTCAGAAGACAGAAACTAGCGTATTTTTGTTTTACCCTCCAAATCAACATTTTGCTTCCCATTTCTAGCACTCGATTGGATTTAAATCATAGTTATATGGTAAGTTAGTTGGCTTGAATAGCTCATTATTAAACTGTCACATAGGACTGATGTGGAGACACACAAGAACTTCAAACTCAACATTCATTGACTCACCAGCACCGTGGGAAATTAAACTCAGACCCAAAACTTCCATAGAACTACGGCAGACCACATCGTGTTTGGCTGAAAATTAAAATGACACCTGGAAAATATAACTATCCTTTTCAAGGATAGTTATATCCATTTGGGACAGTGCCCAAATCTGATTATCTCCTTACTTAGTATCATTTAGGCTTTAAATAGGATAGTTACCTAATTTGGGTAAAGAAACAGCCAGTATCAATTCATTCATGCAGCATAGGTACCGTTTTCTTTGATATTGGAATGATAATTGTAATTTTAAAACAGGTAATTTTTTAGAATAATAGTTCTTTCATAGCCTCTCCTTTTTACAAACCCACCCTCTACTTGACTGAGAAACTGATGGGATTTGTTGAATATTTTCGACTTGTCCCTATGTTTCCTTCTTCTGTGTCTTATAGGAACAAGGTCAAAAAGTGATTGGGGATTATATAGAAGGTTAAACAGGTCTGATTTTGTAGCGAGAAGTCCTCAAATATGAGTATAAACTCAATCAGTACCATATGTTTAGCACAATTCGCAATAAGCACAACAGCTTGTTGGCTTTAAAACTAAGGACATCAACATTTTTTTATAGTGACTGTAACACATACAACAATTTGTAACAATTTGATTATACTAAAATCAATATTCATTGTCCCTGGAAGATATGTTCATCACCCACAATGGCAGAAGTTCACGTATGCTTTTAATTCAGGGATTCAGAATCCAGGCTTGTCTACTTTACTGACTTTCATGAAAACCACCATCAAGTGCCCCTCTAGCACTGCACCCTTAGAAGGAAAATTTCTTTTCCATTTACGTAAGGAAGTGTGAAAGACAAAAGGTAATAGTATAGTCCCCTACCTGTTGGAATCTCTCAGGTGAAAGTGTCCAGTAGCTCTAGGCTCACAGTTTACCCTCCATCACTCCTACTGCGGCATTTTCTGAGTTTCCCACATGCTCTTCACCCTGGCAACTCTGCCCTCCCAGTTCTTTATTAATGTCAGATCAGCTGGGTCTACTCACACGCAAGTCAAAAATGAGAGATCCAATGAGCAACACACATAGGCTTAAGACACGCTGACAAAGGATGAAAGGAAACAGAAAACAATAATAAAAGTAAATGCAGTTTCCTAAATTTTAGCTGGTAGAAAAGAGTTAGTTGTAGAATAGTCTCACCAACATCATTAATTTCCCACCTGGTAGACACTGGCCATGGAAGGAGAACAAAACTTTTCATGCTTTTGTAAAGGCATTTCATCTACACAGTGTGATGAAGTCAAATGGGTTTTACACAAATGTTCCACAAAAATCAAATTAATATGTTTTCTTTGCTAATCTCTTCAAAAAACATATGGGAAATTACTATTATGTTATCAAACACTTCATACTACCTAGTGTTAATCACTTATGTGAAATCAATTTCTGTCTAAAAGAAATTGAGGTGGCCAACTAGAAAACCATCACGTAAAATTAAGTTGATATAAGAGAAATGGAGGTCACAACCAAAAAAGAAGCCAAATAAAACATGCTGAGAGCAATTGCTAATATAGTTGTTGCTATTTGAGCTCAAGAATCTTACCTTTATTGTAATTTCACCTACATGGGTCATATAAAATTATTGATTTTTCACACTTAAAAACATTCTCTCTATAAAGAAAAAGTATACCAAAGCAGTGTGAGTAAAAACAATATGTGTGAGTTTATCGGTAATTAAACCAATGCTGGCAGTTAAATTACTGCAACTACATAAACATACAACACTTAAGTAAATCAGTGGGTTATGATACTTATATTAACTTCAGCTTTTTTGATGTTTAATTTTATATGAAAGATTCCTGATAGGGTATTGGAAAAACTGCACTTAGCTTTGCAAGTACACATGTAACTAAAAATAAAAATGCAGATTTTACTTCATGTCATGGAAAAATATCACCTTGTTTCATTTATGGGTAGTTTTATAAAAGAAAAAAAAAACTCTACAAAAAGGATATTCAAGTTAACTTCTAAAAACTTATTACTAAAAGCACCATCTGCTGGTTACTCTAAACTGATACATTTCAATCTGTCAATATAGATCCTTTGATAAAAGAACAGAAAAACATTCTTCTCTTGCATGCCTGCACATGTTCCCAGTCTGCGTATTGAAGTTACCTGTCTAAAAAGAGAAGGTAGATTTTATTGGTAAAATGTTTTAGTCTACATGTCTGTGCTTGCTATGGAAATCAATTTTTCAGCCTCCTTTTACTGGAAAACTTAGGTATATAAGTGAAAGCATTTCCTCTTCTAAATCTGTCTTACATAATCAAAAGGTAACTGTATTACAGCAAGTATAGAGGCCTCCCCCACCAGAGACACTACAAAATCTACATGTCGAGTTTTAATTAGCCCAGCCTGCAGACTGATTATAGCACACAGTATGTTCTAAATATGTGTTAGCTGAATGAAGAAAGAAAATAAATAAATTCACCGCTATGACTTGGTATGAGATAAGACCAACCTGAGGGGAAAAAACCCTCCCATTTTCAATTCATTAGAGAGATATTTTTAACCATGCCAAAATGATGTGTGAATTTTTCATGAACAAGGAAGGAGTGATGCTTTTTTTATTTTTAAAGAAAGATTGTCATGTAAGGAATAAATTTAGAAATTTTTGAGATTTCAAAAATGTGGCAAGCTATTATCCTGGGATATTTAGTGGACTTTCAGTACAAGCATGTAACCTAATGGATTATGAACACGAGACAAAGAAATTTGTTGCTAAATAGCTTTGTTGTAAATTCAACAGAAATCCTTTTCTTCCTTCGCTTAAGAGTACTGAATTTGATTATTTCAAATTAAAATTTAAGATCTGAAATTCTGACCTGTAGGAGGAAAATGTATTCTTTTAATTAACTTCTCCCCGTTGCAGATGGAGAAGCTGTTTCAAGGGTATTCAAGGTAAAGTCAAGTCACACAAATTTGGTGTAGTTAGCATTTTAATTTGGGCCCTTTGTTTACAAAACCAGTGTTTTTCAAATTTAAGAAGAAGGTTCTCAGTTATACCAGTACATTTTTCTGGGATGTGGAAGGAGGTATGTAGGTGAGGGTGAGTACATTTTTCCCTATACAAGGGTAACAGCCTCCAAGCTTCACTATGATGTGACTTTACCACTCCTCTTACTTGATCCCAATATTCCTCTTTAAGAAAATACATTGACATTAAGAACTCTGCATCTGGCTCCTCTAAGCACTTTGAGAATAAATTCTCAGTATTTCAATATGTGATTTCATACCACAGTTGTACTAAAAATGACTCTTCTTTGACTAAATGATTGAGCAAATTTAACAATTCATTCAACAGGTACTTTCTCAAGTGTGAGAACATTTCTGAATCCAATGGGGGAAAAGGCTTTCATACAAACTCTAGGTGATAATAAGGAGGGTTTAGCGTGGCTTCAGAGGAAAACTGCTTCTGCCAGGAACACTTACCTGGTTCTATAGTGAAAATAGCCTTCGTGAGTCCCGATACCAACAGTGCTCTTCATCACACAGGAGTCAAATTTAGTTTTAAAAACGAAATATCTAGAGTCTGCACATCATTTTTAAAAATCTCTCTGATTTTGGTAAATTTATACAGAGAAGTCCAAGACTGAGTGTTGGGTCTTCGTGATTTGCAGCTACATGATCTCTCTCTCTCTCTCTCTCTCTCTCTCTCTCTCTCTCTCTCTCTCTCGCAAGGATTGTTTGTTACATAAAACCAGTTGTGCAAATAGAAATACCAGTTTCCTGTATGTACTACATGTATATTTATATTAATAACTAAAACAAGAATGATAATTTCTAGTAAAAATGCACTTGTTGTCCGCCCAATACCATTTTCTCTCAATAGCATTTGGAAGTTCTCTGGGGGAACTACCGTTATTCCACTGTGTTGAAGACGCAGGTTTGGGTGGCCTTGGTTTCTGCAGAGAGCTCTGAATATCACATGCCCCCCCACCCCCTGTTCTTCTATTCTTCTTGCCCTGGTGAGTGGCAGCGCGGGCCTTTGCTCATGTCTCAGGGCAATCTCGTCTCCTTTGCTTCCTGACCGAAGTTATTCCAAACAGAGTAAGTCCCAGAATTTCCTCCCCCAGTTGGTGACTGGAGGAAAAACACTTTCTCCCAGACTAGGAGGCAAGCACTCTCATCACCCATCGTGATCAGGGCCTTGCCTTTAAATTAGGCTGCACTGCGGAAGAACAGAGTTGGAAAAATCCCGAGTCCTGGGGAAACATTGCCGGGAGTTCATCCTACACTGGATTTCTTAGTTGCATGAGCCAAACATTCCCTTTATTGCTCATACCAGTGTAATTTAGGCTCTCTGCTACTTACAAACAAACATGTAATAATTGAAATGCATTGTGTTAAATGCTGCACTTGGAAGTAGATACTTTCATTACCTCCATTTCATTGATAAAAAAGCAGATTTTGAGAGGTTAAATGAGTTTTTTAAGATCACACATCTAATAAATTATCAGAGGTACAAATCAAATAGCATAAAGTCCACACTCTTAAATCTTACACTGTGGGTATCCTAGATGAAAGTGCAGTTGTTTAGAAAAGTTACTATGAGCTTGAATGTTGGCTTCACCAATATTAGCTATATGACTTTGAGCAATTTATTTAAACTCAATGGGTCACAATCTCTTCAACATAAATTTGGGGAAATAATAGTATCTAAGTTAAAGGAGGATTACAGGAGTTAATACATACAAAGTGCTTACAAAAGTACCTATATTAAGTGATATAATGATAATCACTTAAAATATTGGCTCTTATCATAATTACTAGTGATAAAGTTCATTTGTCTATTGGGGCACACAACAAGGAGGGAGACCACCCCAGTGGCCCGGCTCAGGTCACAAATCTAAACCTCGGTCAGGCAGCATTTGTGGGAAATACCTGTCAAAGAAACCTAACATACCCGAATCACACTCTTCCAGCTCATTAACTAGCTCAATTTATCCTAGAACAGGGATTTTAAACCAATGTACCGTGAGAATTTTTAAAACGTGCAATACCTAACTATTTAGTCAGGGGCACTGATGCCTTTCTCCTTAGGTTGTCAAAAAAAAAAAATGACAACAGCCAACACAATGATAGCTATCTGGTGTGAATGAATCAAAATTACATTCTTTTTTGTTTTGTTTTGTTTTGTTTGTCAGATCGGCAAAGGTTATAAATAGCTACCCTAGAAAATGGGACCTTCTAGCCTTCTAAGAAAATTCCTTCCCTCCTCACTAATCCTGCCCTGTTTCCATGCGTCCTGTCCCGAACCTTGTCCTTGCCCCAAATCCCTCAGGAAGAGTGCCCCAGATCATGGAGTGCTTTCCCTTTAATAAAGGACACTGAACTCATTACTAAACTCTCCTAGCTCTGTCATTTGACACTAGGCTTGCATTTATTAGTATTCATGAAAACGTTCATATTAAGTTTCCTAGCCAACAGAATACAGATTCTTTGGGCACATGTTCACTGCCTAAATACATCTCTAAATAAATCTCAACTGGAAACACCTAGTTTTCATAGAGCTCAGAGAAGGACAGCTACAATATTTCTGGTTTTGCCTATTTTCCCCACATGTAATGACTTTATGAATTCGCTTTCCTTAACATATATTTATTGAGAGTTTAGCTTATGTTAAGAATTGTTGGAGAAGAGAGACTGAATAGCAAACATAAAATAGGTAAGGGTTTTACTTTCATGGAGCCTAACAACCTTGCGGGGTACAGGAGATAGACACTTGAGCAGGGAAGCTCACACACACATAACTGTATTTCTGACAGAGTGCTAACCAGTAGTGTAGTGTAGTCTGAGAATAGGTAAATGGATGCTCAAGTCTAGTCCAGGAAGCAAGGGGAGGGTCCCCTGAAGATGATATTTTTATCTAGAACCAGCTTCACCTGGAGAAAATTGTTTAGCTGAGAAATACCAACATGTACAACAGCCGTGAAGCATGAAGCAACTTCATGCTTTTAGGGAACTTGAGCATCCTCTGGCAGTTAAAGTGGAGTGAGGCAGGGGCTCACCATGAGGGAAGTAAATGGAGAGGTTGACACAAAATAGATCCCACTGCATGTTGGCCATATTATGGATTTGTGAACTTATCCCAAAACTATTAAGTATTATGGATTAATATTTTTTAAAGATTTTATTTATTTTTTTAACAGAGGGAAAGGGAGGGAGAAAGAGAGAAACATCAATGTGTGGTTGCCTCTCCTGTGCCCCTCACTGGGGACCTGGCCCACAACCCAGGTATATGCCCTGACTGGGAATCAAACCAGCAACCCTTTGATTTGCAGACATACTCAATCCACTGAGCTACACCAGCTAGGTTGGTTAATTTTTTAAAGAAACCTCTGACTACTTTGTGGAAGACAGATGGGAGAGGCATACAGGTGAATCTATAAAGAATACTTAGGAGGATGTAGTAGTGGTCTTGAAAGAGAAAAACTACTTTAAACAAGGGTGATAGTAGAATGATAGAGGAAAGTAGCTGAATCCATCATTAAGGATTTAGAGTAGTTACAGGGGTGTCAAACTCATTTTCACCAGGGGCCACATCAGCCTTGCCGTTGTCTTCAAAGGGCCAAATGTAATTTTAGGACTGTATAAATGTAACTACAACTTAACTAGGGGCAAGGAGCTTGGTGCTGCTGTTGGGTAGAAACAAGGTACCAGGGTGGTTAAAACAAGGTGGAGGGCTGTATTTGGCCAGAGGGCCTTGTGTTTGCCACCTGTGGAGTACTGGATTTGCTAAGGGAGGAAAGGTTACTCTGGGGGGCGAGGCGCTTATTTCCCCTGTTTTGTCCATAGCTAGGAACTTGGGGCTTCCCACCCTAGTAACCTAGTACCTGGCCCATCATCCTCGCTCTGCTCATTTCTACCTGTCTGGACCCCGGAAACCAGACTACAGACAGAGGTTTTAATCTTAGCACTGTAATCTACTAACTGTGAAAGCTTGGATGCTACTGCCATAGTGTGTTATTTCTTCAAATTGAAATGAATAGAGGATGATATAAGAACTAGATCTGCAAGATGCTGGCCTAGGTAAACACAGCTCATCTTCTGGTGCAGCCATATCAAAATTCCAATTAAACTAGAGAACAACCATTGAGAACCAACAGATACTAAGTTAAATGGATGTCCTGCAACAGCAGAATTAAAAAAGAAACCACACCCATCCGGACTGGTATGAGGGGTGAAGAAGAGGAGAAGAAGAGATATGGAACAGGTTGGTGCCATACCCACAAGTACCAGATAAAATTTTGGAGGGATATCTTGAGGGCCAGGGGTCCCAGCACCTCACCAGGCATACCAGCCCGGGGTTCCAGTGCCAGAAAGATAGGTCTTCATAGCTTCTGGCTATAAAAACCATGGGAGATTAAGTAAGTGGAAGAAACTGCTGGATTCCCAGGCTGTTCTTCTGAAAGGGCCTGCACATGAACTTACTCAGACGTACTCCCACTGAGCTCCAGCACCAGGGAAGCAGCTTGAAAGGCACCAGTAGCATATGGGGAGGGACTAAAGTGTCTGGCATCAGGGCAAGAGCTAGGGGAAAGCTTTTTTCAACACAGAACTACTGGCAGAAGACATTGCTCCTCTTCTCAGCCCTCCCCCCAACAGAGCCACAAAGCTACCAGGCAGGGACCGTATCTGAGACTCCATCAACCTGACTTACACTGTTTTCCCTGACTTGGTGATTCCTTGAGACTCTATCCCCACCCAATTTATGGCCCACCCAAGCAGTTAGTAGTGTTTTTTTCCATACAAATGACTTGGTATATGCTTCTGATCTTCCTAAATCCTCTCAAATAAGCAACAGCTGGCCTCAGTGAGCCCCTCTTCCTTGCTAAGTGGCCCTAGACCTGGCACTAGCAGCATCTGGCCTTGGTTAACAGCTTGGCCTCAATAGGGTACCTCCAACCCCAGAACAAGAGCAGCCAACATCTGATCTCTTTACAGCTTATGCCAAGTGGCCCCAGACAGAACTAAGGGTGCACCAGAGCCCTATTTAAGTAAGCCCTGCTCTGTGGACTAGGCCCCAGCACAGCTGCTCCTCCACAGAGGGTGAAGGTTATGGTAACTGGCCACAGGCAGTCCTTGCAGCTGACTGGCCTGGCTAAGTCTCCCCTATTGCCCTACCAACAATAATCAAGGCTTAACTACAAGAGGAAGGTGAACTCAGCCTACATGAAGGACACACCTTGAGTACCCAGCTTGGTGATAGGGGAGGCTGTGCACTGGACCCTGCAGGATGCTAAGTACACTAGGCCATGCTACCAAGACAGGGAGTCACAGCAGCTCTACTTAATACATAGAAACACAGAGAAGCTGCTAAAATGAGGACACAAAAAAGCATGGCCTAAATGAAAGAAGAAAATGAAACTCTGGAAAAAGAACTAAACAAAATGGAGATAAGTAATCTTTTAGATGCAGAGATCAAAACAGTGGTTATAAGGTTGCTCAAGGCACTTAACAAGCACCTGAATTCCTCAACAGCATAAAAAACATCCAAGCAGAAATGAAGGATACATTAATTGAAATAAAGAGTAATTTACAAGAAATTAACAGTAGAGTGGATGAAGCCTAGAATGAAATCAATGATTTGGAACATAAGCAAGCAAAAACCAACTAACCAGAATGGCAAGAAGAAAAAAAGAATCCAAAAAAGTACGGATAGTATAAGGAGTCTCTGGGACAACTTTACACATACCATCAATCACATTATAGGGGTGCCAGAAAGAGAAGAAAAAGAGCAAGAAGTTAGAAATCTATTTCAAAAAATAATGAAAGAAAACTTCTCTAATTTGGTGAAGGAAATAGACATATCAGTTTGAGAAGCACAGAGAATCCCAAACAAGACAGATGCAGAGGTCCACACCAAGACACATCATAATCAAAATGCCAACAGTTAAAGATAAAGAGAGAATCTTAAAAATAGCAACAGAAAAGCAGGTAGTTACCTACAAAGGAGTTCCCATAAGACTATCAGCTGATTTCTCAACAGAAACTTTGCAGGCTAGAAGGTATTGGAAAGGAATATTCAAAGTCATGAAAAGTAGCAACCTACAACCAAGATTACTGTAACCAGCAAAGCTATCATTTAGATCCAAAGGACAAATAAAGAAAAAAGGTAAAGGAGTTCATCATTACCAAACCATTATTATATGAAATGTTAAAGGGATTTATTTAAGAAAACGGAGATCAAAACTATGAACAATAAAATGGCAATAAATATATATCTATCGACAATGAATCTAAAAAACAAACTAAGCAAACAAGCAGAACAAACACAGAATCATAATTACAGAGAATCATTTGATGGTAGCCAGATGGAAGGAGAGATGGTGGGAATAGGTGAAAAGGTGAAGGGATTAAGAAGCACAAATTGGTAGTTACAGAATAGTCATGGGTATGTAAAGTACAGTACAGGAAATGGAAAAGCCAAAGGGCTTATATGCATGACCCATGGACATGGACAAAGGTGTGGGGATTGCCTGAAGGAGAGGGAGGAGCTGGGTGGAGTGGGACAAAGGGAGGAAAGCTAGGACAACTGTAATAGCATCATCAATAAAATATAACTTTTAAAAATGATTTAGTATTTGGTCCTGGCTGGTGTGGCTCAGTTGGTTGACTGTTGTCCCATAAACCTTAAGGTTACAGGTTCAATTCCCAGTCAGACACTTGCCTAGGTTGTGGGTTCATTCCGGTTGAGGCATGTAATGAGGCAACTGATTGATGTTTCTCTCTTGCATTCATGTTTCTCTCCCTTTTTCTCTCCCTTGGTTCTCCTCTCTCTAAAAAAATCAAAAAGCTTCTCCTCAGATGGAGATAAAAAATACAAATAAAATAATTTAAATAAATAAAAATTGGTGATTAATTTCATATAGTTGGTGGGATGAATGCCATGGTGCCCCCATCCATATCCCCTCCACTAGACCAGTGCTGTTAATGCTGTCTGCTAGGTTCACAGCTAACCCCTTCTACAGAGAAATTAAAGAAGCCTCTTGAAAGTTAGATACCACTCCTCATTTTTCATACCCACACCCTAAGCCAGTGACTGACAGTCTCCCAAGGACTGTCTCCAAAGGTTTGTCACCCTTGAAGACACAATGTCTTCTGTTTCAAATGTCTGTCTCAATCTCTGCTTCTAGGGAACCTCAACAAAGATAGCTGGACAGTTGACAATAGAAAAAACATTTCCTGAATTATTCTCACTCTTCTGGCTAATGCAACTTTTACTTGCATTGAAAGTAGACTTGGTTATGAGAGTTACAGATGTAAGTTCATTTGGGGACATATGTGGTTTGAGACCCATATGAACCAACCAAGTGGAGATGTCAAGTTGTTGCTTAGTTATAAATGGCTCTAAACCTCTGAAAGGAAAGGAAATAAATTTAGATTTTCTGGATGTCATAAAAAGTAAATGGGCATGGGAATGGGAGAGAGAACAGCATGAAAAAAGGGTGTTAAAGAGAGAACTATGGGCTCAAAATGGAGTCACTTGAGCTAAAGCCCATGACACTAAATCTAGACTTAATAGCTAACTTAACTAGTTTCAACCTTCTCCAGGCACATAATCTTAATCGGTCAATCTGAAATTTTCTGGGTAGTACCAATGAGGTAATCTGTCACATTGGCCCTCACATTCCCCCAAAGGAAGGTGAGACAATCTCCCTGAAAAGATTCCCCTGAACCGCTTCCCTAAAGGAAGATAATCTTGTATGGAAACAATCCCCTTTTTTTTTCTTTTGCTAATAATTTTCTCTCCTCCTGCCCAGTTTCTGACTATAAAAGCCTTCCATACTGAATAGCTTCTGAGTATCTCTCTGCTTGCTAGTTGGGATACTGCTTGATTCATGAATCACCAAATAAAGCCAACTAGACCCTCAAATTTACTCAACTGAGTTTTTGTTCTTTAATAAGGGTCAAATCCTCCCTCAGAGATTTGGAATTACCAGTGGGCCATTTGCTAACAGAATTCTCTCCACTTATTCTCTTAGAACATTTTTCACGTAGAGGTTTGGAAAACGTACCCTCTTGGTTTGTTTTGGTGAGGACACTCTTTCTAAAGTGAAGCCTACTATTTTTGCAGGTTTCAGCTCTCAGTCCTATGTATTGGTAAAAATTGCATGAAAGCCAGTTTCCTAGGCAGTGCATCAGCTTTATCTGGAGTTGATTCTAGCAGCAGAAATATTATGGGTCATGTTTAAACCACTCATAATTCACCTTTATATCCTCAAAACAGATCACTCCTCTTCCCATCTCTACTGTGAATTGGATCTAGGACTCTAACCTTATTTCCAGTGAATGAAATAAATGACATAGCGTTTTATCCTCTTGGACTAGTTTCCCTTCCTGTTACCATCTTGTCACAAAAATGTCATGCTTACTTCATGCAGATTTGAGACTATCAATTGACAAAAATGTTTTTCACTGATTTTGCTTATGAGCTTCCATTTATCTTTCCTGCCTGTTATAATTTCCAAATGTACAATGTTTCCTAACCCTGGGCCTGAGCTGTGTTTGCTGCAGGGCATGTTTTAGGAAAAAAGGAAGATTTGTTTCATTTTGTTTTTTTAATCTGCAATTCTCTCCCTTAAGAGTAGGGAAAATACTTTTTTCCTAAATTAAATATAGAGGACATATCTATCCTCTGGTTGCAAGGATCCCAATCAAGCTCAATATTTTTATTAATATATTTGTTTGTACTATAGAACTAAAGAGTAACCACTATGTAAATCAAACAACTGGGCCTAATCACATTGTACAAAATACAGAAAGTCATAAAAGATTTTTTAAAAAGATGGAGTAACCTGAGATACACATTGTATTTGTATTACTTTCAAGACTCTCAGCTCCTGCAGCTCCCTGTATTACTCACAGTTGAGGTAGGTGTAGAGCTCTTTTCATTCCAGCTTAATTAGTAACATATCAATAACAATGAAGAGCTATTTGCCTATGTATTAAAGGAGTGCCGTGTAAAACTGTTCCTTAGTCATGGTACATTTCATATTTGAAAAGATAATTTAAATTCTCTATAGGTAAGAGAAAGAAAGGAAGAATTATAGGTTTTAAATTAGGTGCTTAATAGAAAGAAAGGAGTTGAAGGATCCCTTATTCTTCTATGTAATTACAGCATTTTGAACCGTTGTCATTGTCTTTTGCCTTATATTTTCCTCTAATGATGGGCAGGCCTATCTTCTCTAAGAAGTATGTTTGGGGCAATAGGGAGCCCAGCAATATTCACATGGTTATTCGCTTCAAAATATGATCAAAAATTCGATCAAAAAATGATCTCAATAGCTGGTGCATAGAAGAAAACATGCAAGCGAAATGTAAAGTAACATTAATCAAAAGGGCAACAACGGGATGAAGAAAAATAAGCATGTAACAAAAATGGAAAGAGTACAGGAAGAGAGGAAGTGGAGAGAATGGGCGAGGGAATGTTAAAAGGGAGGGAGAGATGGACAGTCACAGCCAAGAAAGAACAAAGAAGAAGAGAGGCGCAAACACACGAGGAAAAAGGCTATGGGATGGATTTATCGTTGCACAGATTTATGTCTGGGATGTGCCTTTTACTGAAGTACATGTATGGGACATAGAATTGCATTTCTTATGATATACCATGCTAAACCCTTTATAACCTCATTTTTGGTAATAAAAGTTATAATTTCAGCAAAGAGGTTTTGTGTATTAACATCATAGCCTGATTGATATAATCTGAGATTCAGTTAAATTTAAAGTCCAAGTGAGCTCACAGGTGTAAGTGAAGGTTGGTGCTGCTAGGGCTGGCTGAATAATAATTCAAAATTCTTTGCAAAATTTTAGCCACATATGCTCTGGCAGTGATAGCAACTGTTAGGTAGCAGCTAGGAATGAGCAGCCAGAGGGGAAATAGGGAAATACAGCAGGGCCCTCACCATTATAATCTAACAGAGAACTTCATACAGGAGGCTAGAAGCAAGAGACACGTGTCTCGCCAATTAAGTCAGCAGTCCTGAGCCTGGTTTGATAAGACTGCCGGGTGTCCCAAGCATTACAAGCAAAGTAGCGCAGGGGAAGGGAAGAGTTCTTGAGCCAGTGCTGAGAAAAGGGGCTTCTGTAACAATCTTACTAAGATTTTGGGGTGTTCTGAACATCACAAGTGGGAATTGCACAGGAGGAAGAGGGGGGCATATACTGGGAAAGGGGGCCTCTGTAACAATTTCACCAACTAAGACAAAGAATCTTTACTGAGAAAGAAAGCCTTTGTAGCTGTACATTATTCCCAAGATTTAGAAGGGAGAGAAGGAGGGGAAATCTAAAATCTGATTAAGGCATATAACTCCTGAACCCCAATAGTCTCTGTACTTGGATAAGCCAAGTACCCACTTGTAGCCTCACCTCAAGTGTATAGAACAAACTTACTAATGTAATAGGATGCCCAAGAGGGGTGCCCCTGAAAATAGCAGGGCGTATCCCCCACAACCCTTGACTGAGGGAAGGGGAAATGGATGGTACAGATGTTCAAGATGCTTTGCATAAAAATGGCCAGTGAATAGCTGTGCCTTCCTTGAAGGAAGAGGTGTGCTGCCCAGGGCAAAGGGGCACATGACTTTCTGAGCACAGTGACTCATGACATAGCCAGGGGAGGCAGATGCCCCTGCGTCACAGGGAACTCTTGCCCTGACTAAATAAAGACGACAGCAGAAAGAAGGTAAAAGATAGAGGGGAACTGGCAAAAATTGTGGATGCTAAGGCATCACAGGAGGGGTGGGGTATGAGGTCACACAGGAAGTTCTGGGCCAAGCACTGAAATGAGGATGGGCTGAAAGGGTGTAAGAAAGAGTTTACGTGAAGAGAAGAGGTCTGGAGTAAGTGAGAGAGACACAGGAGTGCAGCATGTGGTCTCGGGGGAGAGAGGTTCAGGCTAGGGAAGACCTCAGCAGAGCTGATGGAGCTGCAGAGACCTGCCCCACCAAGCAGGGATCCACGGGAGATGGTTCGAGCTGAGCTGTGACCGAGAATGCTGAGTTGTAGACTTCTGCTTCTCTGGAGGACATGCAGAGAAGTCACTTTCTTGGGACTGTGCCCTCCTGGACCCCACCATAACCCAGTGTGACACGGCATGTTTTCCTAACCCCTGCATGGAGGCTGAGAGCAGCGCACCCCAGATGCTGAAGGAGAGAGCTGCTGGGAGAGGACGGCAACTCTGAAACCCACACGTGCACATTCCAGAGAGGATGAAGACCCATTTGCGTGATGGCTTAAAAACAGATAAGGATATGGGGAATTTCTGGGCATAGTTTTTGCTTACAGCCTTTTGGGGAGCAAGGGATGTGCTGGTTCTTGTGGGGGAGAGGGCTCTGAGCAGAAGTGCTCTCAGCTCCCTCGAGATTGGAACCCCGTTAATAAAACCCTGTTTCCTTCAACACTAATCGTTGGTCATGTGTCAAGGCACCACATGGCAGAGCTCTGGTTTGCTCAGTTTCATTAACCACTTTAGTTCCTCTGTACGTGGGGCATTTAGACTAGCCGGGTGCCTGCTTGCAGCTTTGTGCTTATATGTGTTTCATAAATAAACCTGCTATCTGTTTTCCACCACATTGCTTGTCTCTCATTTGAATTATTCTCTTGCAAGCTAGACAAGAACCGAGGTGGGGGAGGGGAGCCTCCTGACTCTGGCCTCCTTCTCCTCTCCATTACACAAACAAATTGTCTTCAGATATGATTGCTCTCAGAGAGTTCAATGCTTTTTCCATGGAGAATCCTGAAGCTTGCTGTTTGGAGTGACATCGTTACAACTGTGTGGTTGATAAGGGAAATGTCCAGCAATGGGGCTAAGGGACATCTTCCTTTCTCTTCTCTCACCCTTCTTTCCTTTCTTCCTTCTCCCTCATTCTCTCATCCTCTTTCTTTCACCGATTACAGCTATTCCATTAGAACATTTGCAGCCTACGGTTTGAGGACATAAGAATTGGAACTTTACAATGACAGTTTCTAAAACTATAACTTTCCAAATATATTATTCATTCATGAGCAAAATGTGCTGCCCTGGGGGAGAGTGCAGTGAGCTATGATCTATGGTTTCCAAGTGCTGTCATTGGGAGAAGTTACACAGGACTCTCCACATAACTCGGCAAGTGATTTATTCCTATTTAGGGATTTCAGGCTGCACCATAGGCACATAAATTGAAATAAGCTGACGAATGGCTTCTATACTTCAGCCCGATCTCTCAAATGGCAGTGCACATGTTCTAGATAGAGAGCTGCTTGGAGCAGAGATCTCTCGAGGGCTCAGCGACACAGTAACAGGCCAAACGGTCCCATAGCTACCTAAGAATAATAACCTGGTCCTCCCAGTTTTTCTGAACTGAGTTTTCTCACTTGAAAAATTTAGAGAATTGCCAGAATTTTGACATGGCTACTGAGAGTTAACATCAACAATTATACTACGTTTAAACCATTTAGGAAGCTTGTGTAACTGCAAAGAAACATCGTTCCTTTAATCTAACCTTTTCTCCTTTCCTTCCGATTCAAACTGGCCTTGTCTAATCTAGGAGTACCATGACTCTCCCACCTCCTTGTCCCTTGCATGTCCACTCCCTTAATCATTAAGCCCTCAGGACCATGAGGTTCTGGTTAGCACCAAATAATCTTACGAACCCAGTCTTGGGTCTGTGGACCACAGAGACAGAGTAGGAGTCAAACTAGAGGAAACATCTGGGTCTCCATTGTGTTTCAGTTCCAGGAAAGCAAAGGGACTCTACGGCCCACACCCTTGTGTGAGGGACCAGGCAGAGCAGTGCCACGGCTGACATCAGGACGAGATGCAATGATCAACTACTCCCTATACTAGCACCAATCAAGTAATAGCGACCACATCTTAACTCTACCATGATTAATGATTTCCCCACTATGTAATCCATCCCTTGGAAGCCATCAGGGAGCCAGGTCTTAGCAAGCAACTCACTGATGAATCCAGGTTTTGTGTCATTTCCCTAAATAAACCTTTATTTTCTTTGCTGAAAACTCCCTTTTGTGTTTGACTAGACTTTGATACGTGCAGGCAAAGAACCCCTTTAGTTTGGTAACACTTGCCCCAGATAACACTAGCTCTAGGAAAGCTACCTGCTCAGCACAGAAATATCTGCAGTGCTCCACTGACTGGTAAAGTTTTGTGTAACTTTACAGGACTCAGCCCAACTTACCCAAACTTGCTGACATAAAATGGCACCTTTACTTCTGTGCCCTCTGGCTTTCTACTCAAATGTAGCATTTCACTCAATACATATTGAAGTGAGTACCCAGCATGTGCTGGGTTGGCAGTTCCTCTAGAAAAGGAGTACTGGTGTGAGTGCAATGAAACCTAATCTTATCCTCAGAGAGTTTACATTCTAGAAGAAACGACAGGCAGATTTAAAAAAATAAAATAAAACACTAAAAGCTACACTATGTTTAACAGTGCTAAGTGCTGAGGAAAAAATAAAGCCAGAGGGGCTCACTGTGCTGTATCCACACTGATGCTCTAAAGCTGCACACACCAGAGTCCCCAGCCGGAAGGCCTTCAGGTGAGTGAAGGTGTCAGGCGTTCCACCAAATATGGTACCTTGAGACAGAGATGACGTCACTCTGTCAGAGATGATGTCACTCTGTCAGAGATGACAGCGGGATGCACAGAAGCATGCAGGAGGGGAGAGCAGAAGCTATTTACCTCTGGCAGCAATGTGTGTAAGGTAGAGCAAAAAATACAAAAACATTTCCAAGAAGGGGTGGCAATTGTTTGGGGGACTTAAGGGATGTACAGAACTTTTCCAGATGTCTTAGCTGGGGAGCAGATGTTGGAGGGGTAGATAATAACCCCCCTATTAAAAGAATACATTGAATAATCCTATTCAGCCAGAAGTCGTGAATTTATTGAGGCAAAAAGTAGTCAGGAAACTGGAAGAACTGAACCAGAGCCAGATCTAGATAAGCTTCTCTGAATCATGGAGGGAAGGCAAGAGGTGTAATGAAGGCTGGGTCTGGTCACTCCATCAGGTCTACCCCTCTAACCAACAGTCTTGATTTTGGTGGGGCCCTTGACTGATAGAGTGACTGGCAGATTTTATTTCAGAAATGTCACTTGGTAAATATCAGTTGCAGGGGAGTGATCTGGAGGGGCAGAACTGTAGGTGGAGAGACCACTTGCTCAGCATGAACTAGGCATTTAGCACACATTTAGGGTGTGGTTCATTAGATCGAGCACTGGCCTGCAAACCAAATGGTCACGGGTTCAATTCCCAGTTAGGTCACATGCCTGGGTTGCTGGCTGGGTCCCCAGTTGGGGGTGTGGAAGAGGCAACCTATCCATGTATCTTTCACACATTGATGTTTCACCCTTCTTTCTCCCCCACTTCCTCTCTCTCTAAAAATAAATAAATAATCTCTTCCAAAAAAGAAAAAAGAATTGTTTTGTTATCTAATTGTTTGCTTCCCTAAACTTGGTTACTTATAATGTAGCCACCTGGTTCAAATAACTTGTCAATTACCCTTATAATGAGCTGACATGCATCCAATTAATAGTGCTTATTAAATAGAGCTGGTTGCAATCAAAAGAGTGATATTTCATATATTACTAATTGTTTACATTTTGTTAAGTGGCAAGAGAAATAATCCTTCAAAGAGTTTCATCCTACACTAGATGAAGAAAAATAAGCTGATAAGCTGCCATCCAAAATTATGTTACACAAATTTTAATGATGTAAGGAAACTCATACACCATGGTAAACAAAATAGAAATTAAACATTAAATCTGGTTTCTATTTTTATATTTCTCAGCATATATATTATATAAATGTGATTAAATATGACATCATTTAATAATTGCTATCTTTAGATAATTAGATAATGGGTGGTTTCTTTTCTTTCCTTTATGCTCATGAATTTTGTCAAAAAAACCCTCTATTTTAAACTTTCTATTAGTGAAATTTCTTTTTTGAAAAAATAAAATATAGGAAGTTTCCCATATCTAATTCTTCTCAATGATGGAATCGATTTCAAAGCCCAGCATTTCAAAATGCTTTTTATGTTAAAGGAAATGGAAATGATTAAGCTGTCAAAATATCATACTGGTACTTTATTCATTATAGAAGTAAAACAGTGTGACTCAACTCAATATTTTTATGTTCATGAAGACGCTTTGGAAAGTGGTAATAATCCACTTTTTAAACAATGGTTTATGTTACATGAAAGACAAAAGGTGCTACTGGTAGGCCCATCTAAAGATTCAAAGCAAAAGCAACTTTAGGGATCTAACTCAGGACTCAAAAATATTTTTATCTTGTTTTCTCTTATTTTCTTTCTCTGCTGTTCTCTTTCCAGTTTACTTTCTTCATCATGTTGAGATCATTCTCTCTTACTTCAGACACGTCTCCTTACCACGATATAGGTTTGCGAGCCCTCCTAGCGGACAAAAACCTCCCAGGATTTAGAGACCACTTCCGGAGAAGATGCACGGGCCCTGTTCCGTTTACCTGCCCTCCTCTGGGCCAGTCATCGTCACTAAGGCAGCGCGAGACAGGGGATAACGATTGGAACTCACAGTGTCCCTTACAGCTACTCTACTACAGTGATGTGGTATAACTACAGCTTTAGACAACACATAAATTAATGAACATGGTTGAGTTCCAATAAAATTTCACTTACAAAAAAAGGCAATAGGATGGGTTTGGTCTGCAGGTCATAATTGGCTGACCCCTACTCTAGTGATTTTACTGTTCTTTTGTGAAATTACTTCTAAGAAAAAAAAGACATTTCCTTACCAGGCCCTATGAGAGCCTTGAACCTTCAACTTTTAGCTCATAAATGAATTTTGATCAAAACTATAATATTTTCCTGTAAGTCCTTTTAATATATGTTAATATACTCATGATAGTTTCTTTAAATTACTTTCCACAAAATATTTTAAACATTGTTTTTAGATAGTTATCTTTTCTAAAATTAATAGTTTTAGTATACATCATTTATTACTTATCTGCCATCAGTGTATAGGAAGTTGTTGAAGGTCACTCACTCTTAACCCTTTGCACAGCCCAGGATCTCTCAAGATCAGTCCCTGCTGTAGCTGTTAGCAAGGCTAGTACATTTACCTGCTTTGTTTTAAAAATTAAAATTGTTTTAAATCTGCTCGACTAGACTAAATAAATCCTCTCTTACAGAAAATTTACTTTTATACCTAGATCAAAAAAGAATGCCATATGTCAATGTGGACTTCAATGAATATTATTTAAATATGGTTTAATTTGTTAAGTCACTCATCTTCTTATGGGAAAGATATAGAAAGCTTCTGTGACTGCAAGATGTTGCCACTTAAGGGATCGTTAGCTTGTAACTAATACTCAGTGCCTTGAAATGGTTTTGTGGAATAACGTGCCACGCCAAAATTTAATCGTGCCATCAACTTACAAGCACTCGATTATTCACGTGTCCAGACACACATCACTTAAGTGCCATAACTGTTTAAAGGTATGAGAGATCCCTGTGCGCGTGGTGGATGGACCATGTTTTTGATAGTCATTGCTCACCTCATCAATGTCCTCTGCCTTCCCTATCTCCATGTTCTGGGGAATTGGCCTATTTCCCTCCTGTGAGATCCACACCCTGAATACATCTGAAGAGAATTAAATTAACAAAATCAAAAATTAACAGCACTTCACAATTCAGAAAGCTATAGCTTGACCCAACATTTCATTGATGCATCATTCAAATGCCAGCTTCTCAGGAAAAATTTCATTGTCAACACTAAAGTATCCTCTCCTGCTTCCCCATCACTCTCCACTCACTCTTGTTCACCTTATTTTATTAAAAGCAATTATCACTGCTTGATTGTATGATATATATAATATATTTGATATATATGATATTCATATATCATATATATGATATATGCCATATAAATATATTTATATCTGTTTAGTTTTTTACTTTGATGTACTTCCATAAGGGCAGCATGGCCATGTAGCAGGTGTTCAATAAATATTTAACAGAATAATTTCATAAACTATGTTTATTGGAAATGCATATATTAGTGCCCTAAGTTAGAAATGAGGAAAATGAGACTCTTGTGATATAAATGAAGTGGTCAAGACCATATAGCTAATTACTAAAGTTTCCAGACACTCCTTCAAAGTCCCAGTGAATATTGCATCATCTCCACCCCCCAAGGTCATGGGTCAGAGGCAGATATACAGAGACGGGGTGGAAGGCCAAAGGTTAGAGCCATGTCCCCTCTCTCAGGGGCCGGGGAGAGTGTGACATGCAAAAGAGGAGAATAGACACCTCTTGAGCAGAGGGAGGTTGTCACAGGAAGCTTGTGTACTCCTCACCCTCACACTAGATTTTATTCCCGCCAATGAATGGTACTTCACTTCCTAACCTGGATAATACACACTGATAACTATGACCAAAGGGGGAAAGGCATTTAAAACCATAAATCTGTATTGTGAACATGAATTTACATAGATTTGAAGAAATGTTAGTATAAAACAGATTCCATACAAAATGTGAGGCACCACATTTTGATAGATTTTTAAGAAGTTAATAAGACTTTCAGTGCATACTCGAGAGGAAACATGTCTTTAAGTACCTCTACTTGGTGTCACAAAGATATATGTTCACTAAATATATGTTTTAAACACACCCTCAGCCGTGCATTGGTGCTAGCATATGGCAGTGGTTAAGACTATGGTTTTGGGGTCTGCAGGGTAAAAATCCACAATTTACAAGCTCACAGATCTTGGGGAAAACAACCATTGAAGTTGGCATCTTCAGTTATAAATTTAGGATCATAAAAGAATCAGCCATATAAAAGCACTCTGAAAATTACTCTAGTTGATGCATCTAATGAGTGTGGTATACAGCCTGGAATATTTGAAGTCCTTAGTAAGTGTTAGGTACTCACATTCAAGGAATCAGACACATACTTAACTGCTCAAGTAACAGTAAATTAATCACAATAAAGCTTTACAGATTGTTGACCTTTTAATCACTTTTACTGTCATATGTATTAATAGAAAATGAAGAATGTTTATACTTTGGGAAAAATTGGTAGGAATAAACTTATGAGCCAGAAATTCAAGTTACTGTAGAAATGAAATAATTTATAGTACTGCTATGTTTATACTCTCTTGATATGCCATTTATTGAGCATCAGAAATTATTTTAATTTAGCCTCCATAACTCATGATTTCAATATTCTTTTCAGGCATTTGATGCTACAAGTTGCTTAATATAATAAAAATATGGACCTTGCTCAGGGAGCATGATCTACATTTCAAAGTAAAAGGAGATTTGAAAAACAAGTTATTTGGTGAAAGTATAGAGAGGAAATTTAATAGTGCATATCACACAACCTCGTAAAATACCTCTGCGTCAGAGAACATTCAAGCAGTGTAAAACCCTGATATAAAGCATTTTGCAATTCCAATTTCAGGTTTTCTGCCAGTGAAATGAAATCCTCTGTGGACACAGTGGCATACAGCACATATATCTTACTATGCCATGGATTATCTGCAATATAAGGGTCCATTTCCCTAAAATCTTTTTTTTTGAATACCTAACGTGAGTCAGGCCCTCTGCTAGCCACACGAAGGGGCAGCCATGATGACTATGACATGATCCTTAATATCTAACTCAACGCACCCAGGTGGAGGAAGTCCCTCTGAGTACTAGATTTTTCTTCTCATGCTCCAAATCTATGATCGGATCCTCTCAGGACTTCAGTTGTTGTAGCGACTCTATCGGTGAAGCTTGCTCTCTTTGCTTCTAAGCCTTTGTTCATGCTCACACTTTGCCTGGGATGTTCTGCTTCGTCTCCACTCTTTCTGTTTTCCTGATGGACCCTGCTTAGCTTTGAAGTTTCTGCTGAGATGTTGCTCCTCTATGTAAGACTTTCTTTACCCTATCATAGGTTATTTCAGCTGTTACAGTTATATAAAACAATCCATACTTTTTCTAAGGCAATATTGACCATGTTTTTGTTGATAATTACACGTTAACTTTGTTTCTCCCCCACTAGTTTCTGTGCCCTATGAGGGTAAGAACCGCACGTGCTACCATTCAGCACACGAGAATGCACTCAGGAACTGCCTGTGAGTAATTGAAAATGACAACTTGGGCTGAGTGCTGAAAGGCCACTAAGGTGAAATAGTTTATTTGGGGGGAAGACTAAGAGAGTTTATAGGACTCTTTAGGTGGATCTTTTAGACATGGATAGGAGTTTTCCAGGAAGGGTGAAGGAAAAGGGTATTTATGGATAGAAAAATAGTGTTAGTACAGACAAAGGATTTTTTCTAAGTTTGAGTTGGAAATGTCCCTTATAGAGAATAACAGTTTGTCAAACACTGTAAAGAGCTTATTAGAATGTGCAAGGGCATCGAGATCAAGACAGACACATCACCTATCTTGTGTCACAAACAGTCTACATAAGTTAATGAGTGTTTTGGAAAGAAGACAACATTTCAGTTAAATTAAATTTGGACAGGTTTTATTACTGCAGGGTTTCTCAGCACTATGTGCTGGACCAATGTCTTATGCATTGTACTTTACCATGAAATTATATTATATAGCATCTTTTTTTTAACATGTTTTAGGTTATGGAGCATCATGAAGGGTTTATGTGCACTGGACACATGACAGGAAGTAGCTGTGTAGTGCAGTGGTTCTCAACTGGGTAAGTTTTTTTACCCAAGGTATCATTCCGCAATGCCGGAGGTATTTTAGATGGTTACAACTGTGAAGTCAGGGGTTGCTTCTGATTTCTTGTGGGCAGAGGCCAGGGATGTTGCTGAGCTTCATCCTACAATGCTCAAGACAGGCTCCCTGGGAAAGAATTATTCCTCCCAGAACATCAATAGTCCCAGAGCAGAAAACCCTTAATGATGTGGAAAGTACAACAGCTGTGGATTCAGACAGAAATTCAAACCTTCATTTTGCTGCTTGTAACTATTGGATCTTAAATTTTTAGTCTAATTAAGTCAGATTTTTCACTGGAAAGATAGAAATAAAATTATTTAATTTGAAGGAAAAAGGTTATTTAAAAGCTAATGTATATGAAGTTGTATGGTGGACGATCTGTTGTAGAACATACACTTAATAAATGAAAACAGAACAGTTACTTAGCTAGACAGTGTTTTGGGTTGGTTGGTTGGTTTCCCACACACATGAACCCTATTCTCTCTGCTCCTGTTAACAAACTCTTCTCCATGGACACACAAGTGGGATGTGTCCCAAACTGACTCAAACTTGGGATCCTACGCCAGTAGCCGTACTAGGAGTCCCGAGAATGGGCAGATGATCCAAACTGGGCCATGGGTGCCTTTTTCAGGGATTCCAAACTTGATCAAAGACAACACTCTTGCTTAGTTATCAAGAGACTGTGAAGCAGTTATACTAGATATGTCTAGAGCTCTTTTACAGTAAGAGAGTTTGAGGCTGGCATTGAGGAGAACAGAAATATGAGAGGCGTAGACAGAAAGGCTGAGTTTAAGCTCCCCCCTACCCAGTCATTGCTGGAGCCACTTTCACCCCCTATCATTTATGTGACAAAAGCCAAAACTTCTGCTAATTTTCTTTAGCCACGTCCTTGGGTTTCTGTCACTTGTGAATGAACATTTTAGAACCAAAAATAATTTAATGGGCTTCATAAAAGAATAGGAATTACATGGAAAATGTGAATGAACTTGAAAATATATTATAGAAATTATCCATGCTGAAAAAAATTGCGACAAAAGATTGAGGAAAAAAGTAAACAAGACCTTTAGGGACCTACCGAAAGGGAAATACCAAAGGCTTAATGTTTGTGTTGTTGTAACACCAGAAGAACATTCAGTGGCTGAAATTGCCAAACTTTGTGAAAGTAATGAATTCACAAACTTATGAAGCTCAGGGAACCAAAATAGGGTTAGCTAAAAGAAATCCATGTGAAGACATAAATCAAACTGCTGATTAAACTTAAGACAGAACATTCTAGAGCAAACACTAAAGAAATCATACAAATAGCAAAACACTCAAAAAATTAAATGAAAGTATAAAAACAGAGATGATTTAAAGAAGAAATATAAAATAATTGAAAAACAAAGAGAAAACAACAGAAGAAATAAAAGAATTCACACACATATCAATGACCATATTAAATATAAATTGTACAGTCATACAGGTGAAAAGGAAGATACTATAAATATATTTTTAAAGGGTAAATAGATATTTAATAGAATTAATTTTTTTTTCTCTGAGAAATGTAGTGGTAAGAAAAGAAGAAGGCATGCCACATAGTGGGGAAAATATTTTCAAATGATATATCCAAAAAGGACTTGTATTCAGAGAAAATAACAAACTTTAAACACTTAACAGTAATAGATAAGCACTTTAATAAAACTATATTGGCAAAGGATTTGAATAGGTATCAAATAAAAGATACCAGTGGCTAATAAGCACATTAGAAGATGCTCAGCCTCCTAGGGTAACGGGTTGAAATGACACAAACACTGTAAGGAAACAATAACGGAACTCTGACCATGCCGTTAGCAGGTGACGCTGTGCCGCGACTGGGGGCTCAAACACGCTGGAGAGAAAGCCCAATGATAAAGGTTCTCTAGGAAACAGTTTGACAGTTTCTCTCACAGTTAAATACACATTTCCCATGTAAATTTGTGATCTCATCTCTAGATATTTAGCCTAAAGAAATGAAAGCTTACATTCACACAAAAGTTGTACTTGATGCTTGTAAAGGTTACATAAATAATCGTAAGACCTAAGAGAATTCAAATGTTCACCAGATGAATGAATAAACAAATTGTGCTACCTTTGTACAATGCTATACTACTCAACAATAAATTGGAATGAACTATAGTTACACATAACAACCTGTATGAATCTCAAAGGTACTAATCTCCAAAGTATTTTGCTGAGTAAAAGAAGCCATCCTCAGAGGGTTACATAATGTATGATTCTTTTATATTACATTCTGGAAACAGCAAAACTCAAGCACAGAGAGCCAATCAGTGGTTTCAAGAGGTCAGGCATAGGGGCGACTCTGACTGCAAAGGAGAAGTACGAGATGAGGTAGTGGAAGTACATCCTAAATATGGCAGCTGTTACATGGATCTAACAGTGTGTCAAAACTCTTGGATTGGTAAACCAAAAACAAGTCATTTATACTGAAAATAAATGAAAAAAATTTTAAAGAACATAAGAAAATTTGGTTATTTTTAAAATACAAAAGCAAAAACTGTTAGAAAATATAGATTTGAAAAAAATCAAAGCATCTTATAATAATCAAATGCAAACAACACAAGCAGATACACCTAAGGGGAAATTTGCAATGCATGTGGTAATAAAAGGTTTTACTTAACACTAATTTATGAACTGCTCTTGACAATTAATTTTTTAAAAATTGATGCAAAATAAAGCATTATTAATGCATTTCACTGGAAACTGAAATGCAAGGCTAAGGTGATTTAAACTGTTTTATCTTGTTGTTAAATAAATATAAATGTAAAAAGCATGAGAAAGTGTATATGCCCAACAAAAGGGCAGGTAAAATTAGATTGTGGTAAGTGTTTGCATATGTGTATGTGGGGGAGGGTCTACACACTTATTATATGTGTACATGGGACACTGGGATGTGAAAAATAGACATTCATATGTACTGTCAGTAGGAATTTTGAATTGGAATACTATTCCTTGGATTAATTATGATAAGCTTTAAGAGTTTTCAAAAACCGAGAGGATCTACTTCTGGAAATTAAACTAGGAAATAATCATAGATGTAGACAAAACGGGTTTTTCAATTGCAGTGTTGCTCACAATATTGAGTAACTCAATAAAATGTAACCAATAACCAATAACCAATGATAACCAATAAACAATAATAGAGTAACCAAATAGCCAATAATAGAGTTTTGATTAAATAATAAGTGGCCACTGAACTGATTCTAAGAAGTATATTTATTTAAAAGGAAATAATTACCAGAGCAGATTTTGAAAAATGAGTTGCAGAATATAAGAATGGTCAGATAACATTTTATAAATAACATTTATATGATGTTTCTTAATTTGTACACTACCCCACAAAGCACAGAGCATGTATGGTACATTAGGCTACATATCCATCACTCTGCCCCCTCTCCTCCCTGCTCTGGGGCTACATCAGTGGGCTCTCATGTATTCTGGCTTTTGTTTGGTTTGGTCAATACAAGGCACTCACAGAGTTGGAAGGACAGAAGAGGTTTGAAAGTGTTTACTCCTCAGCTCTCTTCTTGTGCGCTGTGATTTGACAGTGGTTATACACCTTGACCAGGGGTCATAACTCTTGTCAAGTGGTTACTCCATTAAACTAGAGGTTCCATAGACTTTTAGCAACTAGCCCTCTTGTTCAGATTCAGGAGATAAAATGATTTCACACTGATACAAGCCCAGGAATTTTTAGCACCCTCTGTCAGTGTACCTTAATGCCTTTATAAGTGGTATACTTGTTAAATTCTCTCTTTAATCACTTCATTTTATTTATTTAAAAAAGATTTTATTTATTTATTTTCAGACAGAGGGGAAGGTAGGGAGAATGAGAGGAAGAGAAACATCAATGTGTGGTTGCCTTTCACATGCTCCCCCCAGCAGGGACCTAGCCCACAACCCAGGCATGTGCCCTGACTGGGAATTGAACCAGTGACCCTTTGGTTTGCAGACTGGCACTCAATCCACTGAGCCACACAAGCCAGGACTAATCTCTTCTTATAATTATCAGGTATTTCCTGCCAGGACCCTGAATAATACTTTAATCAAAATATTAGACGATATTCCTTGCTTTGAAACACTATTCACTGGTTTACTTTTATGTGGATTTACTTTTATTTAGACTTTTATAACTACAGTAGAAAAATATGTAATTTACTAAAATAATGTTTCTCAAGCTATCTGTGGTGAAAGATTAGTGTTTTTTCACTATCCATGAATATACAGTTTTATAAAATATAATAAAAATAAATTGCAAAAGTTTAAATGTATAATACATATACAAGGCCACATTTTTTGTATTTAAATTTATCAGACGTAAAATTACTTTGTTAAATTGCTATGTCTTCTAAGTGTTCAATCTCAATTTATATAATATTTGTGAATTATATGGGTTTGCAGACCACAATTTTGGTGACATTGGTCTAAAATATGATCAACTAATATTTGTCGCTATGGCTATGTGATTATATCTATTAATATCTACATCTACCTCTCTCTACCTATGCATTGTTAATGATGCCCTAAGAGTGCCTTATCTACTTGGTACTCAATAAATATTTGTTAAATATGTGCATAAAGACAATCTTTTAAAAATCTGAAATGTAACACAATGTAGAATATACACAAACACATACGCTATCTCACATTGCTAAAGATGCAGAGAATGGGGCTTTCTCATATACTAGCTGAGCTCTAAAAATAGGCACAAGCTATCTAAATGTTTAAACGAATATAGTTTGTTACCGACAATTAAGCTTAACAATACTATACACAAGCCGAGAAAATGCAGGAAAATCCACATAAAGGTCAAACCAAAAGGACAAGTTTAGAAGGATTTCATAAAAGCATAATGAAACCAAATGAAGACCCTAAAATAAAATTGTAGAAGCATATATAATATCATGCAGATACAAATAATTTTTCAAGTGAAATATGTAAAAAACTATGTAAAGTACAACATCAAAATTTTAAAAATATACATCTGAGAAAATATGATCACAGCATGTTAAAGGTTGTTATTTTTGTGAGTACAATTATGATATTTGTTTTATTTTTTTTTTGCTTTTATACAATCTTAACCTATGTTAAATAAACCCATGTTTTAAAATAAACAAATATACCCATTGATCAAATATTACTTAAAAACAGTTACAAAAGTATACAAAATTAATACAAAAGTAATAGCAAATGGAAGTCATTAATATAAAACAATATATTTAAGTAGAACTCATTAAATAAAACATGAATGCAGAGGTGGTAACATAAAATTTATCATTATAATCATATATCCACAAATTAGTGAGAAGTTTAAATGAAAAGGCATTTGATAAAGTACAGCAACCTCCTAAAATAAAAATACTAAAAGAAACAAAAATAGAAGGCCATTAAAACTGACAGCAAATATGATTATAAATGTCAAACCACTAAAAGTATTTCCAGTAATATGAGGAGGTGGACAGGGATATTTGCTTGCTCCATTTTTTAAAATCAACAGTGTTTTGGAAGATCTAGTTAATGCAATGAGAAAATGAAATAACATCATAAAAATAGAGATAATACCCTATTTATGTTGGTGATATTAGAGACTAGTGAAAAGCCACTAAAATTAATGATCAAATTTCATTTGTTGGCTATACACAAGGTAAATAGTATTCTGGCAATATTTACCTGTAAAAGCAGTAGGGAATTAAAAAAAAATGAAAGTTCACAGCTGCAAAAACACCTAAAAAGTGCTTCGGAATGAATTAATAATGGTCCAGAAGAAATGGTGAGGAAACTCTAATCCTATTGCTAAGAACGTAAATAAGGTTAAAACAAATGGAAAGTGATAATGATGCTTTTACACAGAGGCTTATTTCCCCCAAATTTACTACACATTTAAAATAATTATGGGGTCGGGGGGGAGTGGTGGGGAGAAAATGCAGACAACTGCAATTGAACAATGATAAAATAATTTATGAAAAAAAATTATGAAAACAACCACTTGTGACATTTCGTTGTTGATTTTTTGTTGTATTCATGGTGTAGGAGTTGGGTAAGATAAGTTGACAAAGTTTATAAGAAAGAATAAATACATTAAAACCAAATACACTTTTTCTAAAGAAAATGAAAAGAGGGGATATGCTTGAACAGATATTAGAAAACCTATAAACTTACTGCAATAAAATCTATATGGAGATTGAAAAACATTCAGTGCAATAGAATAGGAAATCATAAAAATAAATTCCAAAGTCTATAAGAACAAAGTTATGAAAGTTGTGTTATCCCAACTCAGTTAAGTGAATAACAGATTATAAATTAATTATTGTCATTGAGAATTATCTCTACTGAGACAGGAGAATGTATAATTACATCTCCTGTCTTACACCAGATACAATATTAAATTTTTAAGAATATTTACTTATATTTTTAGAGAGAGGGGAAGAAAGGGAGAAAGAGGGGGAAAGAAATGTTGATGACTTGCCTTTTGCACACACCTCAACTAGGGTGGAATCTGCAACCCAGACATGTGCCGTGACTGGGAATCGAACCGGTGATATTTCACTTGGTGGGATGTTACCCAACCAACTAAGTCACTCTAGCCAGGGCTAAATTTTAATTATTTGCCTAGAACTAGGTTCGTACTCTTAAGTGACAGGGACCTTAATGTTAAGTACTGCAATTTTTTTCCTCATAAATTTTTCCCTCAAAGAATTTGATAATGCTGAAATGTCAGAGAACGAACTTAGAAGAATTTAGGAAATGTAATAAATTGAAGTAAACAATTATTTAAATCATTGTTAAAATTTCTTTGAATTCTCTTAAATTTTGTATATAATCCATTATTAAGGAATAAACAAGACTTGAAATCTAAAAGTGTGAAAGAAATAGAGATATATTTGAGTATAAAGTAATTTAAAACAGTTTTTAGAAATACCATAGACAAATGAAAGGTGCAATTGATGGAGTTGAAAAAACTTATATCGATCAGCAAGCAGAGAATTAATAATTACAAAATATTTAAAAACACATATACAGTTGTTCAGACTTGCCACTACTCCATACTGTGCTAATTATAAAGTTGTTTCACCATAGTAGAATATCCCTTTAGCTTATCACTGAAAAAAATAAGAGGAAAACAAACAACTATACATTAAACTATCTTTAATGATATAAGTATAATGATGTTTATTGGAATATTTTATAGTATATCATAAAAGAAATGAAACAAATTGAATTCCTATCATTAGTATGATGCTTCATTACCTTATGGCACATCTGCAACGTGGAAGAAAAAAATGAAAACATGGGAATGTAGGATAACAGAATTCCTTCTTGATTATGTGAGTGTGTTTAATATTTGTATTTCTATAGTTTTAAAACAAAATATAGTCACGTATTGCTTAACAGCGGGGATATATCCTAAGCAATATGTCATTAGGTAGTTTTGTGATTGAGTGAACATCACAGAGTGTACTTACACAAAACTGGATGGTATGGCCTACCGCCCACCTAAGCTATGTGGTACAGTCTATTGCTCCCAGGCTACATGCCTGCACAGCAGGTTACTGTACAAAACTTTAAGAGATTAAATCAAGCTCAAGAGCAAATGATGCAGTCAAGGGACTTGGTAAACACCAGATGTGTGAAGCTGCTGCTGGCATAAGAGGGTATACAGTCTTGTGGCAAGCTGTACACATATATATATATATATACATACATATGTATGTGTATGTGTATATATACACATATATATGGTTTGCACAACATCCATGTAACCTGGCAGCAAAGGAAAGTGGACTGGAAGACACACGCATGAACAACGGCAACTTCACTGTATCAGTCAGTGGGGGCGAGTGCTGTGTGGCCATTGCATTCAAAATGAGCAAGTAAAGCAATGAACCGGCACCAAATTTTGCATGAAGCTTGAACATTCCTCTTCAGGAACCATTTGGATAATTCAGAAGGCCACAGCTTCATCATTGGCAGCTTCATCACAACAATGCACCTGCTCATGCAAGAGTTTTTTTGTCAAAACATCAAATCACCCAGGTGACTCAGTCCCCCTACAGCCCAGATTTGGTACCCTGCTGCTTCTGGCTATTCCCAAAACTAAAAAGGGAAGAGATTTCAGACCATCCATGAGATTCAGGAAAATACAACGGGACAGCTGATGGCAATTGGGGGACATGTGTGAGGTCCCAAGCTGCCTACTTTGAAGGAGACTGAGGTGTCATGGTCCTGTGTACATTGTTCCTTGTATCTTGTATCTTCTTCAGTAAATGTCTCTATTTTTCATAGTACATGGCTGGATACCTTCTGGACAGAATATATATGCAAGAGCATACTCTAAAATAATAAAAAATGTAGTATAGTAAATACATAAACCAGTAACACAGTCCTTTGTTACTTTATCAGCTATCATGTACTGTGCATAATGCATGTGCTATACTTTTGTGAGACTGGCAATGCAGAGGTCTGTTCCCATCAGCCTCACCACATACACGTGAGTGATGCATGGCACTACGACACTGAAACAGCTACGACATCCCTAGGCAGTGGGGAGTTTCAGCTCCATTATAATTTCTGGGGCCATAGGCCTACATGAGAGCTGTCTATGACCAAAAAGTTAAAGGGCTCATAGCAGTAATGATTACTAAAATTTACCTTTAGAAACAGTTGATATTTTTTGTCTATATTTCATTGGGTCACCTCCATCCTTCATTATGTAAAATTTTATTAATTAAATCACCTTCATTACATATTTGAGGTATATGACACTGTAAGTTAGAATAAGAAATGAAGGGTCAAGGTGTATAAGCATGTCATAATCCCTAGCGAATCACATGAACATCAGTCGGTACTGAGAGAAGATTGTTCTGTGTAAGACAACTTTTCCTCATGAGCATTCATGAGAAGCCATTCACTTTTCTTGATGTGAGCCTGACCTTCCATTTTATGGAATAACAATTTAAAGTTCTTTGTTTAGTTTTCCCTTCCAATGTTTGAATAATAATTAGATTTTAGTAGTGAAGTCGTATTACTGATTTGATGTAAAACTCACCAGATGGCCAGAAGAAAATGTGCTAGTTGCCCATATTTGATTGCAATGAAGAACAAATTCCGGCTCCCCTTCAGTAACCTAACATGCTAAAGACAGACGACTCTGACAGTTAAGTGGCCTGCAGCACCCTTGCATCATCCTGTAAACTCCAGAGATTGCGATTAATTTTATGCATGACGCACCTTATTCAAAACACTCAGTATCCCAGGAAATCCCTTGAAACTAAGTTGTAATCAGATGTTCCCAATGCCTCCCTGTTTATATTTGAAAAGAGACAGGATTGTTCGTTCCTGCTTGATAGAGCTGTTTTAACAGGAATTATACTGGTCTAAATGTGACAACACAGGGATCCTTTAAGCCTTATAACAATTCTATCTTCCAAGCCAAGATAAGATTTTACTGCACCCTGGCTTAGAAACTCCAGGATGTTAAGGGGACTAAGAAAAAAGAGTTGTTTTTGTTGTTCCTTAGTACAAATTGTTATAAATTCCTTTTCAGTGAAAGCTGACTGGAATAAGAACATGCTACTAGGAACCTAATTGCAAGACTTTTACCAAGTCTAACTGGTAACATTAAACCAATCAAAAGAAGATCTAATTAATTTTGCACACTTGTCCTTATAGTTTTAAGTAAGGGTAAAATTTGTAACTAATTTTATTTATGAATTTAAATTGCACAAGAGTAAGCGTTATGGAATGCTGATTTTTAAATATTTAAGTACTGATTTAACACATATATAAAAATGGAATTCAAACTTTCATTTAAAAATGCTTTATTTATATAATAACATATAAGTAATATAGTAACATTAGAAAATGTAAAAGTTAAAACTAAAGGACTTAAAGATCACTACAATTTTAGCACCTTCAGTTAAAAGATGTCAACTTCTGATACATATTTTTCAAGGCATTAGTCTTTTTATTCCTGCAAAAATTAAGATGCACATTCTTTACTGTTTGGTGTATGTTTTAAACATTTTTTTATGTTTATAACCTGTGATGCAATGTTTAAAGACTAAATCATTTTCTATTTTATGGCTACATTATAATATATATCCTCTGTTCTCAAGATATACAGATTGTTTCACCCTTTTCCTGTTTTATATAAACTGCAATGAACATATTTTTTTCTGAATTGTATGTATAAAGATGATATCATGTAATGAATATCAATATTTTACTTTCATTGAGTTATTTTTAATTTTATTATTTCTTTTTAGCTTGTGAAGTTTATTTTAAGAATACAGTTTAATTTTTAAACCAAGTTGTTTTCTACTTCTCCCATTATAACTTACTAAACAATTCATTCCCATTGATAAGTATGATTTTTATCATGTATTACTTGTATATCTGGGTATGTATTTTGCACCTATGTTTGTGCACATATGTATATATTTAGGTAACACATATACAAGCATGTGTATACATGTATACACATATGCACATGTATGCAGATGTGCAGATATATAAGCCATTGGCCATTCTGTCTACTTTGGTTTTATGGTTCCAGTTTGATTTTAACTTATGACAGACTTACAGTACATTGGGTATCAGACAGAACAAGTCCTTCTTCACACTTTTTAAAAAATCGAAGCTATTCTTGACTATTTATTCTGCCATTTGTGGTTTACACTCACTTCCCAGTTTTAAAAATCTCTTTGGGGTTTTAAATTAAGGTTTTTCTTGAACCTATAAATGGATTTTTAAACAATACAAGAGGGACCCCAAAAAAACAGAATTATTTCCTAAAGAGTGGGCCCTTTGTAGTAGAGGCTTTCCCCTTTAGGTGAGTGTTTTAGGAACCCATCTGTATCAGCGTGCCAGCTGATGTTGTTGTGAGAGGTGTGTTCAGCTTCAGTGATTTTTTTTAATACTGTTGCGGTGAGTTTGGGCATTTCATGATGGCAGATTTACAAGTGCACCTGCCCACACCAAGCTGAGTGCTCAGTAGTTTTTGACAAAAAACCCCGGCATGACCCTTATGCCCAGCCCTCCCTGTGCACTTGGTCTTGCCTTGGGAGCATTTTTTGTTTGTTTATTTGTTTCCCCTGATGAAAAAATTCCTGGAAGGGAAATATTTTGCTGTTGTGGAAGAGGTGAAATAAAAAACAGCAGAGGCACTAAAAGGCGTCAAAATTAATGAGTTCAAAAACTGTTTTGAGCAGTGGAGAAAACATCTCAATAGGTGTGTTGCATCAAATGGACATACTTTGACGGTGACTAAAGCATAAGAATAATCAGATTTTTTCAATGTGTATGAAGAAATATACAATTTTTTAATAAATAAATTCCTTTTTTTTTGGTTTCCCCCTCATACAGTCATGCCTGTAGAAATTGGTGTAAAAGTAAACAATTTGGAAAATTTAGTTAATCCTTCCCAAATTGAATATCCCCCTTTGTAAATGAGAATATAATTCCAAGTCATAAGGTTGCTGCAAGGATTAATGAGATAATTCCTTTGATACAAGACAGTACCTGGCACATGGTAACTTATCAAGATATTATATCTCTTGCACATGAAAGCCAAATGACTAAATATGATCAAGCTAATACTACTGAACAGTCACTTAAATCATTCATCACTTGGTGTACCAGTGTTTTTCATTAAATTGTTACAAGAAAATAATTTTAGAAGATGACTTCATTTCTTACTGTATCTTGTTTTGAATTGTTTTAATTCTTAAAGGAAAGGAAAAAAAACAGAAAAAGGAGAGTAGTAATCAACAGCCACGTTTGATCTAAACTACCCATTTGTTTAGGGGTAGAGGGATGAAAAATCTGATTTTTCTTTCTTCCCCTGCATGAGGGAGAAGACTCTTTGAGATTATTGACAAGCCTATAAAAGGAGAAAGGAAAAGGTAAATAAACTAAACCAGCTTTATATATTTATTTGTCTTGCTGGAGAGATGATGGTAAATGATACGCGATAGCTAGCTTGGAAGACAGAAGAGAGGGTGTTGGGCGGGGGGAGGCAAAGACACTGAGTGAATGGTAGAGGAGCAAATGCAGTAGAAGAGAGACGGATGCTGTTAAAGAGCTCTAGGCCAGGAGTTAGAAGATCCATCGACATGGGGTTCTCAAACTTCAGCACGTATAAAACTCATTTGGAGAACTTCTGCAAACACACATTTTTGGGGACCTATCTCCTAGAAGTTCATTCAGTGCATCTGGGGTTACGCATTTAGAATAGCCTTTCAGGTACTGCTACTGTTGTGGGTTTGAGAACTACATTTTAAGTAGCTGTTCCACCATTGGCTCTCACTCATCAACTCTGTGAGTGTGAGGGTTCCCCAGAGGCAAACCTTAACACCAGGAGTCATGGGTGAGTCTTTTATTGAAGGAAGTTCTCCCAGGGAATACTCAAAAGGGAATGGGGGACATAGGGTGAGGAAAGTGGAAAAGGATAAGTGAAAGTGTGATTTCAAGGAGAGTCTCAAGCTTTAGCCAGATACTACAGGGGACTTTTATGATATAAATGGTTTCTGAGAGAGCTAAGACTTTTTCTCAGCCCTAGGCAAAGGAGCTGCTCTTTCTTACTTCTGCACTAGTCAGTCATAGGCTGAGAGTCTCTTACAGGTAGAGCTGGATATTCTCCCAGCACTTAGCTCTCTTCACCTACGTGCAAAGTGCCAGTGCCTGGGACAGAATCACGGATCCACAGGAGACAGACAATGGCCACTTCTCTGTCTCCCTCATTGGCTAAGGACTCTTAACTGTTCCCTCAAGTGGCTAATGTTGGTTTTAAATATACTTGAAGATAAAAATAGAATGGATGAAAACAACTTAACTGCATACTCTCTCATAACACTGTAGAAATGTCCTATTTTGTTGAAAAGCACCACTGAATATAAGAAATAATATGACCATCTAATGAAAAAATTTTATATTTGCAAACACCCAAATGCCTAATAACTTGCTTCTAATTGATGTGGATCCCGGCTGGCGGGATCCGTGTGCTGTGGCTGCAATGGACAAATTCACAGGGACTCCCGAGTCCTGTGGAGAAAAAGGGATGGCACCGCCACTCTCTCAAGAGGAGAGCACACAGACCCTTGAGTTGGCAGGCTTTTATTGCTTTTCTGGGCGCATTACATTGAGGATGATCCTCATTTACTGTGCACAGGTTCGCTTTAGCCTTAGGCAGTTACAGAAAACAAAGGAGAGGGTGTTGCTAATTACATAAAAGAAGAGGATATTTGCAAATGTAAAGGGAAAAGTAGTTAAGCTGGTTACACTCATCCTTGGAAGGTTTGGCATAGATTTTAGGAAGTTACTTTAAAGATATGCAGTAAACTTTTGCTGCCTCAATTCAGGGTGAGGGAGTTTTAGCAAAAAGCAAGTCTCAAAGTGGCCTAGGTACAATGAGGGCCTGATTCCCCATGGGAGAACCTATCCAGGGGTGTGGGTCTTGTGTGCTGGACATCACTCCCCACTAGCCTTTCTGAGTGGGAGCTGGGCCCACACCACGCAGAATGGTCTCCTATATCTAATGTTTACTGTGCTATGGTCTAAGGAATAAAATGAAAAGCACCATTTATTATACCATATGCATTACAGGTGAATAATGTGGGATAGCATCTTTGAGAAGTCTTCCCCAACTAATTCTAGTTCACCAAAATTGCCACAATTGGGACAGTGTTTCTGAAATTAAGGATGAAAATTATAATATCAACCTGCACTCCTTCATAATTTATACCAGAAAACAGAGAGTGAATATTGAATGTTTTGCTTTCTGTTTCCAGACTTCCCTGGAGGGTCTCTGAGTATTTCTTACCACTAGAAGTATCAACGTTGAAAAGGTTACCTGCTACACCAAAATGATTCATTCTTACTAATTACCAGTGTTTGATCCCTTGAGTGGACACAGATTTCTATAACAATAAGGCTATCATTGTAGAAAACACATATTTAGACAAAGGATCTCCAAAACAATCATAGATACTATTTGTTTTTCTCAGTGTCAAAGTGCTCAACCAAGAGATGTAAATTTATATATGGGTGTCTACCTATCTATACTGATTTATCTATACCTATACCAATACCTATACCTATATTATACCTATGTCTATATCATCTCTATATACCTATATTTATATCTCTACCTATACCTATATCTCTATCATCTATACCTGTGGGTATACCATCTATACCATCTATATCTAGTCTACCTCACATTCCTGCAAAGAGAAAATGTAGTCTGAAAGAGCAAAGATACAGAGCCCATTCCTTAGAGTTTATATTGGAAGTAAATTGTAAGTGGCCTTCGAATGCCATGATCATGTTTTTTTTTTTTTTTAAATTTAGATCATGAAGTAATTGAAACATTCCATATTTCATTCAGAGCAGTAACAATACCATTGAAAAAATGTCAGAATATTTCATGGATCCTAGACCTCACTGTAGTTTGAGAGCTCCTCGAAAGAATATCAGACTGATTTTGGAGGCTCCTGAAGTTTTCTAGCTTGAGGTTGCAGGAATCTCTACTCTACGAGTCAAACCAAATTTGATTGTTCACTGTATTCCTGGAGATAAAAAGAAGACAGACAATTAAGTGAGTGTGCTGCCCCTCAAACTGGGAAACTCACTAAAATTTATATAAACTTAAGATCAAGAAGATGATGATTTATTGCATTCAACAGCATTAAACCATTATAAAAATTAATTTTCAATGAGTATAACATTAGTTCTGTCTGTCTCTCTCTCACACACGCACCATTTTAAAACTAATAAATGCTCATTATAGGGGCTTAAGAAACAGAGCTAAGGATGAAAATAAGAGAGAAAGTAACTGGCCACACAGAGAAACTGCAATTATTATAATATATTTCCTTCCCAGATTTCTTCTGTGCTATGAGTACTGTATCTGAATGCATAATATTTTAGACAAAATGAGTATCATATTTTATACACTACTTTAGAATCATTTTCCCACTTAATATGTGCATGTTGATATCATTTTCTTAACCTTTCCCCTAAAGCATGGTGTTTATACCAGAAAAAAAACTCTATGTTGTGGCTGTTTTCATTTTTTAATAGCATTCATTTCCATATATATATTTTTTACATCTTCAAATATTTTTCAATGAGATGATTACTGGATATTGAATTACTATGCTAAAGAATATAAAGTTTTAATGTACATTGACAAAATTTATTTCTAATATATATACACAGCAGTGAATGAAACTGCCTATTACTTTATGGATTTGGTAATATTTGTTAATAATTTTGTAATTTTTTGCCCATTTTATTTAAAATGTCTTTTATTACCAGTGAGATGCAAATATTTAAAATATACTTTGGCTAATACATAATCTATTTTTGTGTGAATTACTTCTCTTGAAGTTCAACACTTTCTTGTTGATTAATGAAAGCATCTAATATTGTATTTTATGTAACACATTTTATATTTTATGTAATAAATATATCAAAGTTTTTTCTTTATTATTTTGCATTTGGACCTAGTTATAAATCTTTTACAGCTTAAAATCAGATAGATAGTCACCCTGGGTTCTAATTATTTTATATTCCTGTTTCTCAACTTTAATCTTTTAATCTAAATCAAATTCAATTTTGTTGTCTGTTGGGAGTCAGGGCTCTTCCAGTTTCCCCCCTCCTCTAAATCCAATTAAATTATTTAAATGAGATGTTTGATATAATCAATCATCTCCTACTATCATATAAAATGTCATATATAAAATTCTTGCAAATTTTGGGGTCTCTTTCAGTTTTCCAATCGATTTTTCATTAATACCACATTATGCTAACTATTGCAATAAAAAAAAAATCTTACATTCCTATAATTCCTCTTCTCCATTTACTTATTATTCTGAGAATTTTTTTAATTAGAAAAAATGTTAAGGTTTTTACACAATGTATGCTTAGGTCTTATGAAATATATTGTTATAAATTATGTTATCATTAAGAAGGTTTTTCAATTTCTCTGCAAACTAATAATAATGGAATAGTAGGATGCTGAGATTTGAATTACACATCTCTCATAGACCGAGATTTGAATCCTGGGTGTGCCACTGTACACAATTGCATCGTCATACTTTTTTCAAGGTAAGACAATGCCGTTGAAATATATTATAGCCAATGTGAGTTAGTTAAAGAAGACATTACTGATAGTGAAATATTTTATAAATTCTAACTTAGTTGCTATAATACATGAATTCTTCTAATCCGTATCTTTTAAAAAACAACAGGATATATGTTTACATATTTGAGAAGTGAAAATGTAGTGTTATATAAATAAATAAATGTGCTATAAGTCTTTTCAACTTTATTCTTAAACTCCAATGATTCCATTTACCAATTTATTCACCTGATATGAATTGAGTGCCTACCCAAAATAAATAGTGCTGTAATGTGTGGATAAATAAACTAGCCCAGTGAAGTTAAATAACTTCCTTAACATTCCCTCGCTAAAGAATAGCAGAACAGAACTTGGACTTCAAGTTTAGTCTTTCTGATAGTCCAAGGCATTATGATATGATTGAGTAGAATTGAAAGAAATTCAACAAATAAACTGGGACTGTTAGCTTTTAGTAGTCAGTAGTCATTGCTCCCTTCAGGATACTATTAATCTATTACCTATTTTTTAAAATTGTATTGCAGCTTCCCATACTAATCTTCTTCTAATCCATTAATTGTTTTCCCTTAAAATTTTCTGCAGAATCCATCACACCTGCCACCGTTTCCATCGATATCTCACCGTTAGGTTTAACTTTCTTGTTTAGTTACCCATCCTTTGTCCCAGGCTGGGCTAAGTCCAATCATTTAACTTCCCTGTTTCTAGTCTTGGATCACTGACTGCACACATAAGAAAAATATCACACTCATGTTATAGTCTTACAAAATACCCAATTTCATCCAGATTCTAAGCTCCCTGATTCTCCTCAATATGCTTCTAGCTAGTTCTTTATGAACTCCTTCAGGAGCTCTACTAAATATTGTTTTGTTTTGTTTTTCCCCAAAGCCCGTATATCTCAGCCCCTCCCACCTTTGAGCAAAGGATCTTTCTTCCTTTGTGGAAAAAAAAAAAAAAGGTAATCAGGACAAAACTTTCTGAACTTTCATCTCTTGCCACTAGCAAATTAATGAAATTCTGTGCATTCTTCAATCCTTCCTTCCATTTTAGCTGAAGAGGTTTCTGCTCTAAAGTAAAATGTACCAATTTCTCCAGCCCTCTTTTTCTGTTATTCTGAGATACTGTGCTGTTTCAATCATCTTCATTTCCTCTATTCTTGTTCGTTTTCTTTTCTTGACTTATCATCTTAGACCAGCAATTTTCAACTGGTGTGCTACAAGAATTTTTAAAACATGCAATATCTGACTATTTAGTAAGGCCACTGACCTCTTTTTTCTTATATTGTCAATTTAAAAAACAACAGGATAATGACAACAGCCAATGCAACAATAGAGTCCAGTAAGTGAATCAAAATTATACCTATTTTTGTCAGATTGACCAAAAATATGTATCTCTTGTATGCTTCATAATTTTTGTAATTAGTTTATATGTGCTATGAAATGAAAAAAAGTTGGAAATCACTGCTTTATACAAATTATAGTGCTCAATTTTTTCTCATTTTAAAAGAAAATTGTTTCTTCAAATCTACTTGTGGTAACTATGGTTCAATATTTTCTCTTTACAGCTAAAGTACTTGAAAGAATAAAATACATACCATTTTTCTTTTCAGTGGACTAATAACACCTGATATACCTTTAAACTAGCCATTAAACTAGCCATAAAAAATACAAAACAAACAATCAAAACTGGTAACCCTTTGTAAATTTATTATTGGTGACAGAAATCAAAGTCTGAGCTCCATTTAGAATAATTCTATCCCAATGTCAGTATTTCTTAAACACACCTCCCTTTCTTCATTTCTCTCACCATAGCCATTGATATTTTACAGATAAGAAAACTGAGGCCTAGAAAGACTAAGCTGCTGAAAGTCCTATTTCCTGGGTTCATAGCCTGGCTCTAGGGTCCATAGTGTTAACCATCGTGCCTACCTGTCTGGTACGTATGCTCAGCGTTTCCTAGTCAGAAGAAGGATCTAGTATATTAGATTGGTCTCCTTAAGCAACGTAAGCATAAATAGAACTCAGATTCACACCACTCTGACTGGGAAAACACAAACCATCAGAGATCTAACTAACATTTCTAATATAATAACTTTAAGGAAGAAACTAGTTGGCTCAAAAGACAAGAGCTAAGGATAAACTATTAGAGAAAGTTGTGCTTTGATAACAGACTTGTATCATTATGGTCCAAGTTACCTCAATCTGTTCAGATGCTGCCCTAAAACTAGACCAATTCCTTTCTTCCTTATAAACAGTAATAATATGGGGACTGGTCTAATTTAGCTGTCATCCCAAAAGTGAGGAGGATTAAACAGACTGGTTCTGCCTTGCTGTCAGGATCAGAAGAAAAAAGATTATTACTACTCTTTCCTTTTTTTCTTTGAAACTTTTGTCCATACAACCAAATAAGTGAGTCCTATTTTTTAATATATTTTAAAAGATTTTATTTATTTATTTTTAGACAGAGGGGAAGGGAGGGAGAGAGAGAAGCATCAATGTGTGGTTGCCTCTTGCACGCCCCCTACTGGGAACCTGGCCTGCAAACCAGGCATGTGCCCTGATTGGGGATCAAACTGGCAACCCTTTGGTTCACAGGCTGGAGCTGAAACCACTGAGCTACACCAGCCAGAGCAATGGGTCCTATTTTTGAGTGTCTGATCTACAGGTTTCTTAAGACAAAACAGGCCAGTAGTATTAGGAGAGTTGGAACAGTCACTCTATAAATAACTCAAGCTGGCCCAGAGCTAGTATTAGTATCTTTCTTAATTTAAATGGTTAGAAACTTTACTGTATAATTTATGTATTGAACAAAGGATCTTTGTAAAAACCCACATGGCTTCTCTCATTGCCCACCACTTAACAGATGAGAAAATCGAGGCACTGCAGGTTAGGTTACCTATCAAAGGTCCATAAATAGTAAGAGGCAAGAGGGGATGTGAAGCCAGGCCATTTGTTCTCAGACTCCATGCTCTTAACCGAAATGTTACATTGTCCAGTTAAAATGTGTAGTATGCCCATAATAAAAATCTGCAGTAAACTTTACCATGGTTTATAATAAAAAGTTATTCTATGCCCCCAAATATTACATTATGCATTTGTCATGGGCAATCCACATACTTTTTTGGTCCTTGAAACTCAATATTGATTATTAAAAAAATAGAAGGCAAAGAAGAAAAACATAATAAAACTGAATAGTTTAGGAAATCAAAGGAAAATGAAAAATGTGTTCCTGAGAATATAGCATGTCGTCCTGAAGTGATACAGGCTCCATCCACGATCGTCCCTAATGACAGCAGGGAGACAGTCTAACAAAGCAGGCGTTATTATTGTCATCTCACTGAATAGGAGCAGTGGTGGAAATTTCCTTTATGTCCTTTCAGGAATCAAGGCCACATACAATTTTGTGAATTCCATGCCTTGTCATCTTGATCTGGTTTGCTGAGCTTTGCATCCAACCCGAAATTTCATTCTGATTCAGAATTATGACATAAATAGTAAATGACTAATGAATGTGCTCTTCAAAACACTGTCTCATTAACATTGTCCTCAAAAAAGGGGGTGAATTTCCCATAAATAATTGCATGTCTTATATATGGACCACAGTTCTAACTAACATAGAGTACGTATATAAAATTTGTCTCCTCCTTTTCAAGAAAGTATTGGAGGAATGCTTTAGATACCTATTGAACATATTATATAACACTTTGAATTCTCAAATGAAAAGAATCCCTTTAACATAATTGAACTAGAGTGCTTCTTGGTATAATGGAAAGCTTTAATTATCTCATATATCATTCCACATGATTGATGTATTTACCACAGCTACAAAACTACCTAAAGACAAACAAGTTACACGTGTTCCCTCTAAACAAACCTAAATTTGAATCTCAAAAAGAGAGATTTTAGTTGGTAAAGGATCTCTCATAAGCCATACATTCAGAAGCAGAGACTGCCATGAACAACTAGCCAAAAGAAATCTTTACGTCCGTGTTTTCACAAACACTGCACTCAGCATCAGCCCACCTGCCCCATCGAAGCAGGGTGAGTGGCTCCTGAGCACTGGAATGTTTCCTTTCTGCTCCTCAGCACATGTTTATTTAAAATTCCTCTACAAATTGAGTCTTCAAACTAACTGCTATGTGTAGGAGCTGTATTTGGAGAAAGCTACAAAATTGATTCCATTTTAAAGGACTCAGAGAATTATAGAAAATTGTAGATTTAAGTCCAAACAAGAAAGGAGGAGTTATGAGCAGAGGACTAAATGTCCACTTACAGGCAAAACCTCTACCTAGATATATTTTAAAGGGACAACTCTCTAACAACCTAGCGGCCATAATGAAAATCAGAGACACCTCTATCTGAATTTATAGAGCCATCTAAGTTCCTATTGTGCCTCTGTAATTCCCATCATGCCCTTTCACTCCCTCCTTTTGCTACATCTTCCATCTCCTGGCAGTTTGCCTCACCCTCAGTGAATCAATAGCTTCTGATGCAGCATCTACCCCCAGAAGGAAGGTAGCAATTGAACTAAATCCATTCCAATAAATAGCTGTCTTAACAGTAAGGCAGGCATATAAAATGAGCCTAGAGATCATAGAATCACCAGCATAACCAGAATCACATCTATTATTTTTGTTATTATCATTGTTGTAGTCATTTTTGTGTGGGAAAATCACTGCTTTTAGATTCACCAGGGTAGAACAAATCTCCAATAATCACATAATCTTACCTCTTAGCAGATAAACAAACATTTATTTAAATCATACTTTTAAACCAACACTGATCCTTTCAGTGAGAAGGCTTTCACTTTTATGGGTTCTATCAGCTCTTTCAGGAACCAAAACCCTACCTCTATTTTCAGGGTAGAAATTGAACACAAATGAGATGCAAGAACTAATAAACTAATGAACACAAATGAGATGTAAGAACTAATTTTTTTCTTTAATAAAAGAATAGCATCTCTTTTCACAGATAGAATCTACATCTACATTTTGACTATAACACATTAAAAATATCCTTAAGTGGAATCAAATTTACCACAGTCATGTTTTCTGAATATTAATGTTCACAAGGAAATACTACAGAGTCAATTAAAAAAGTCTTTTTATCACATAGTTCTTTTTAAAATACTACAAAGCTCAGGTCTATCTCTGGAATATGATGCTTAATTACATCCCTATAAGCCTGTGTTTTAGTTCTGTGAAACATTTAGAATTTTGTTTTAATTACATGAAAAATATAACCTAAGGAGCTATTAAATAATCAAACAACTGGAGAAGTTCTCATGATTTTTCTCTTGGCACAGTTATTTTTTTAAATAAAGGTAAGTAATTTAAGTTTTGGGAAGTTCTCTTAAAAAACGTGAAAGACCTCCACCTAAATAGAAGGATGGTAAATAATAAAACTTGTTTGACTTATTTATTAACATAAATATCAATATTAATACATGCATGCAAAATATATTAGAATGTTAGGACTGTAGATGTTTTATTAGCATTTTCTTTACATAATATTTTTAAAATGTAAACAATAAATTCCTACTTGCTGATGAAACAATTATGTATGAAGTATAATGTGCCAGACTGATATATCTCTTTGAATGTGAGGTCAAAAATAAAGATGACTTTCCTCCTCACAGACAATTGTGTTAAAAGCATCATTCATAACTGCTAACTCCATTTCTTTATCTCCCCTCATACAGTCACCTGACCCAATCTGGCTTCTTATACCGTCCTCCACCACAACACGAGATCTGACAGTCACCAGACCTGAGGGTCATGTCACAGTACCCAACTTATTTAAATTTCTATCTGGATTCACCTCAGTTGACCAGTCCTTCTTTGAAACCTACTTTTCCATGGATTCCAAGACATATCCTTGCCCTTCTCTTTCTCTAGTTACTCCTTTTCTGTCATTGCAGCTATAATACCTTCTATCCAGTTGTCAACTATTAAAATTTTTCAAGGCGTATTCTTAAGTGTCTTCCTTTATATTTCCACCCTGGTTTGCCTCATTTTTATTCTAAGATTTGTTTTCTCTTATAAGCAGATACCTCACAAATATATATCTCTAGCCTTGACCACTTCTAAAAGCTCCAAGCAATTACATTAATTTTCTATCTGACATCTCTACTTGGGTCTCTCAAAGGCCAATGCCATCAAAAACTAATCTGTACTTCCTCTTACCTTTCTCATACCCTGTCCACTACCAGTGTCCCTTACCTCAGTGAAGAGTACCACCATCCATTCTGCTGTACGGAACCCAGGAAAGGCATCACTGTTGTTAATCTCACACTCATCTATAATATCCAATACTTTCTCCAGTCTGAAGAATTATACTCCCTCTTATCATTTTTATACATCAGTATCTCTCTCTGTCTATCAACATCCTAGGCCAAATTATTATCTCCTACTGCAGATACTTCACTAGCCATTTATTTTGTTTCCCTCTCATTTGTCTTTCTAAACTGTAATCAAAACATCTTTTTAAAAAATTACAAATTGAGTCACATCACTATCGTTCCCTCTTCCCCATTGTTAATTAATTCTATAGCCTTTATCTGAAGATAAAATTCTTTTGCAGCTCTCAGCTAAAGAGGCACTTCCCTGGAGAAGCTTTCCTGTATTCTCAAATTGGGTCAAACCCCCCCCCCCCCCACTGCTGCCACATATGTTTCCATGACACTCAAACGTGTTGGTGTCAGTCTTTGACTTATATTTTGGGTGTCACATCATAGGCTATAAGCTGCATGAACGTAGTAGCTTGTCTGTTTTTGCTCAGGATCACAACTCCAGCTGCCACCATGAGACGGTGCACGTAAGACAATGATTGTGAATAAACATCTCGTTTTCTACTTGACGCAGTAATTCATTTGGAATTATGTAACTCGTCTAAAGGACTTCTAAACCAGGCACATCTCATGTGAAGTTGTGGAGAAGGCAAAGATTACCAACACATCTGCTCTCCCTTATCCAGTTTTGGCAATTCCCGCACCTCAGGAAACTCAGTGACTTCTAGTGCAGGCTCCAGTATCCTGAGTGAAGGGTACTTCTGTTTCTGGGAATCTGAAGAATGGGGACAATTACAGAAAACATGAAACTGCAGGATTAAATAATATGAGGTGATAGATAAGTGTGCTCTGTCACCTTCCAGGTCTAGATGGGACGAGGTTCGTTTACCTGTACATTAAACAATTACAGATCACCTCATACCAACATGCTCCATTTGCTGACTGCAGGAGTCTGTAGCTGCACTGTCCAGTACAGTAATCACTAGCCACGCATGTCTATTTACATCTAAATTGATTAAAATCAAACATTATTTCTTTGTTTGCAGTAGGTACACTTTAGCTAAGCTTTTCTATTATCCATTGAACAACACTGTTCTATTATCTGTGTTTTAATTCATAAACTCTGTGGTTGGAAACGATTGCATCTCTGCCTCAACCTAGACTTGTCTCCTGATACACAGGCTCCCAACGGTGGCATTAGAAAAACCATTTCTATCATATGATCCTGCTAATATTCACTACCCCTTCACCAACAAATAGGTATGGGAATGTGCCCAAGCTAAGACAACATGTCTTTTCCCAAAGAATTTGGAATTTGGACTAAAGAAGATAAAGACTATTTTCTGTCCAGGTGACTTGTTTATTTCTATAATGTGTTCTGGAAGGAAGAAAAACTAGATTCAAAAAAATGAAGCAGACAGCAGGTGTGCTATTAAGCAGGCATGTAAAGGAAAATGAAAGTCATGGCAGTATTCAGAGTCTTCTTCTGAGATTCTTCTCCTTATCCTTGCCTTTAGGGTACTACAGGCTACCCTTGAGTCCTTAAATATAAGCTACCTTTTAAAAATATAAGGTAGCTGAATAGTCTTTATTAATTCTCATAATAAATCATGTGATATATTTTAGTATTTCTATTTACAGATGAGTAGATGTTGGCTTAGTGATTTTTTTAAAATTTGGTCTTTGTTGTATGTTTCCCATTGTCATTTAGTTCCCTTACACCCACCTCCCCACAGCAATCTCCACACCATTGTCCATGATCATGAGTCCCTTTTCCTTTTTGCTCAGTCCCTCCACTCCCTCACCTCCCCTAACTCACTGTCATCTGCTCTCTATCTATGAGTCTGTCTTTGTTTTATTAGTCAGTTTGTTCATTAGATCCCACATATGAGTGGTGAAATCATACAGCATTTGTCTTTCTCTGAAGAGATTATTTCACTTAGTATAATGTTTTCTAGGTCCATCCATGCTGTTGCAAAGGATAAAATTTTATTTTTTTATGGCCGTGTAGAATTCTATTGTATAATTGTGGCTTAGTGATTCTAATAAAAGGATAGAGCCCAGATTCAAATCTATATGGTTTATGTGAACTGAAGATATGCCATATATCTATTACGCTATATTACTTGCAAGCTGCAAGTCTTTGTGCTAGAAGCTGAGGATAAATACATGAATAAGCCTTTGGCCCTGGTCAATTATATTTCAATCCAGTGTGGCTCAAATCATAGGAAAGGAAAGAGATTAAGGATCGAGACACAGCAATATACATCTTATAGAGACATCCCAGGAAAAGAGTGAAACTGAGGTCAGCCCATACCTTGTTTTTAATTAAAAAAACACTTTTTAGTTATGGCTGGCACACAATACTGTATTAGTTTCACAAATATGACATAGTGATTAGACCCGTAACTTATGAAATGGTACGTCTAGTACCCATCTGACACCATATATAGTTATTATAGTATTGTTGACTGTATTTCCTGTGCCGGACTTTATGTCCTCATGACTATTGGCATAAAAAGCAATCTGTGCTTCTCAAATCCCAAACCTTTCTCATCAATGCAAGCAAGTTACAAGGAGCAACTGAGCTGGTTGGGAGTCAGGAGATCCACAGAGACTGTGGGCCAGATATTAGGTCCAATGATAGGTTAATGTACAAGGCATTTCCAGAAAACAAAAAGTTCCCGACTGCGGCTAATCTAAACACAATCCTAGAAAAAAGCAGGGAAGTTGCTGAGTTTGGCCTGAGAAAGCAAGGGGTAGGGATCAGAAAACAGGAACTCATCCTGATGTAAGACTGTAGATTTATAACCCATCAAGTTGCTGAGTCTAAGGTGAATAACTATTGCCCCCAGAAATGCTACTTCCTGCAACATCAACCTTTGCAAAAGGTTGATTTGACAGTCATCTTTATGCTTCTAATTTGGGGGAAACAGCACTTTCTAACTGTAAATGAGAGATTGTTTCTATGGCTGCTGAACAAAAATGAAAAACAAAAAGGGGTTTGATTTGTTTTTGAAATTTAGAAATATGTCTGTGGATGACTAGCCAAAGATGGCAGAATTTAGATATGATGAGATGGATTGATGTAGCTGTCTGCCAAGCAGCATGATTAAAACCATTCAGACTCTGAAAATGGAGCAGAGAACATTGGCTTTATTTCTGTAAAGTAAACTGTCACCATCAGCCTTAAGTGCTCTTGTCTTGTCAGAGGATTTATTATTATTAAGAATTTCTCTGACATGCATTTGCCAAGTGCTTCATTGAAGTTTTCTATCATTCACAGCTTCTTCGTGACATGGTCTGGATAGACTTCAATAACACAAAGAACTGAGGCATTCATGCAAATTAGCTTTTGTTTTGTGTCCAAGACCCCTCATTAATACCTGATTTCATGACAAGGTGGATTTCACCTATAATGTGATTCGTTGGATGGGGGAAGACTGAATCACGCGGTGAAAAGGTATCAGAACATGTATGTCGCTTTCAACTTTTACTGGAAAAATCAAAGGGCGAGTTCCCTGTGAAAGGGATGTTGTTCATCCATCATCTCAGTGGTCAGCTATATCTGTGGCTGTACAATTAGCTAGGATCTGGGAAAGGCATGCTACTTTAGGGCTCATCCCCAGAATATCGGTAACAGATATTATTCTTTGTCCTTACCAGGAAAGTAAAACTTCTGAAATGAGCCTTCACTATCTCAGAGCAACTTGATTCTACCAGAGCCCATTATGTAATAGTATGATTTAAAAACTCTACAGATTTATATTTTTCTGAATCCAGCTGGGCCCTCAGCTCCACCTGTTAATCCTGTTACCTGTCTTTGGTTAGCTACTTCTCCCATCCTTTTACTGATAACTTCAGAACTAACTCTTTTCCTCAAACTTTCTCTGTACTCAATTCCCACCCACTCCCTCACAGCAGACAGCCCGACTACCTACAAAATTGTGGCAACCATGGTTGATCTCCCTCAGCTTTTCACCTCTTTGCTGTCACAGTCATCCTTTCTTCCTTTTCTGCAACCAGGCAGGATGAAGGGACATTCCTCTTGCTGTAGGCCACACTTGCCCCTTTGAAGTCATCCTCACAATTGTGCTTTAGGTCCTGACTGTATCAGCTGTATCTCCTTGGCATATCTTCAGTTTATCCTTTTCCTCTGGCTCCTCCCACAGAACTTCCTCCTCCAAATACTAAAGCCCTTCCCTTGGTCCCTTGGTTTCCCTACCTACTCACAAAGTCATAATGTACTCCATGCAAAAGGGTTGTGTCAAGAACATTAAAGGAAATGAGATTTTACTCTACTTGAAGGCCAGCAAGTTAGTCTGCCACAGTTCATACGTATTGGCAGGACACATAAAACTCATGGGGAGAAAACAAAGGACTTTATAACTCATGGTGCACCAAGAAGCACGTGCTTTATGTTTGCTTTGACTTCCTGTGCCCCAGTTCCACAGTGGTGATGCATATGGCCAAGGGAATGCTGTGCACACAGTGGGTTGATGCTACAGCTAAGGAAGCACCAACATTTAGAAAAAAACCAGCACTATAACAGGCTGCTGGCAGTGTCATTCAACTTTGTGCACAGAGAAGACCTTATATTTGTTATTCTGACCAGGAGAAAATTCTACCCTCTGTCTTGGAGGGAGAATCTATTTTATTTTCCAAGCTTTTGTGTCATACAAACATACTTGAAAATGAGGCAAAAGCTATTTCAAAACATTAAGAAATGCTATAGAGAATTGCCCCACAACAGGAGCCTTTCATTTATTTATATTCTTATTAATTAAGAAAGGACATTGTACTGAATATTCTCTACATGCTAGCCATTTTGCTAGGTGGGGAGTTTCAGAAATGTAGAGCACAATACCCGATTTGAAGAATCCTATTGAATTCTTAATGGACACAATGAACCTCACTGCACATTTCAGGAATAACGATGGTTTTTAAAAGCCCATAATTATAAATCATAAATCAAACATAGTCATTTCATTATAACTGTTGAAAGTTTACTAGGCTTTGAGATCTGCTAAAAAATTTCCACATATATTAGTATTGATCCGATAAAGAAGAATAAATTGCAAATAATATTTCAGCATTAACAGTGCTTTCTGCACTTCCTAAGACACAAATGGGACCTCATGGAAAATACACTGTTGTAGTTGCTCTCAGTCTCCCTTTCATTTTTAGCCAACAGTCAAAATCACATTAGATTAAATAACTGTATGTGGTTGGTCTTTTGGGGTAAGGATGAGAAAACACATTTTGCCAAGTTTAGCCATTGTAAGTTCAGAGTTCAGAAGCAAATTCAATTCTTTCTGGAAATGAGTGCAATTGAACAGCTGGTCAAACACAATTTACTTGCTCATAGAAATAGACATAATGATTTCTGGAGGAAAAAAAGGCTTACTGAAAAGGGTCAAAAGAAATATCAACCAGATTGGGGGCACTTTTGGTTTAAAATGGCATCTGTTTATTGACCCTTATGCAACTTTGCCCAGTCCTGAAAAAGACAATAATAAAACAAAACAAAATAAAACACAAACCAAATCTGAGACGATAGAGAATAAAAAGTGAAGAGTCACTTAAAACATCTAAAATTTAGACTTATGGACAACTTAAAATGAGGATTTTTAAATATGTTTCATTAACTCTAAGGGTAATAAAGAGTCGGAGAAGAAGTAAACAGATAATATATTGAATGTTTGCATTATAGTCAACCAGTCTTAGCTTTCTAAAATAAACTCATTACAAACAAAAAACAAAAAACAATGTTACAAAAGGATTTGTCTCCAATTTCTGTCTGTCTTCAGACTCAGAAATCCAAGATTTATAGTAAATATGAAATGGAATAGGTGCTGTTCTACCACAGTGGTATGTATTTTGAGGAATGTGGATGCTCACTGCCTTGAATCTTCTCCCTAATCTTTCTCTTTAATTTTGAAAAAAAATTAGATTCCTAAGAGATTATAAAAATAGTATAGACAGTTCCTAGGTACCCCACACCAAACATTCAGTGAACACATCTTATTTAAACACATAGTATCAAACCCAGGAATTGGACATCGGTACCGTATCATGAACTAAACCATAGACCTTATTTGAATTTCATCATTTTGCTTGCTCCCTCCTTTAACTTTAAAGCCATATTCAGCTATGAACTCATAGGAGATAATTGGCCAGGAAGTATAGTGGGAATGGAGTGGGAGTGAAGTGGGGGGGGGGTGCCCTTTTCAAGGGGCATTCCTGTTTACATAGAGCCAGACAAGTCTGGGCAGGAGTTAGAGACAGCCCAGGTCACTGCACAATAAAACATCTACTTCTAAAAATATGCTCACTATCTGACAGCACTACAAAACAATGTACCTGCTCAGAGTCAAAGGAGACAAAGGCTTTCTGGAAGCCAGAAAGTGGACAGGGAGCTTCATTCAGCATGTACTCTTCCACTTGGTAAAATCTGAAGCTGGAAGGCAAATCATGTCCACATTCTGCCTACCCACAGTTTCTACTGCTGAATAAAAATAAACACGTTAGGAAGTTTGGCACACTCAAAACACTGCATGAAGATGTGAGCTGGAGAAAATCACTGCAGAAAAGAAAAGACTAAAATTAAAAGTAAACGAGCTGTGATGAAATGTGAGATCGAAGAGCTAAGAAAAACTTCCAAGCAAATGGAAATAAGTATATTGAAAAACAGAAGAGGGTCTTGATATGCAGGGAATTAGTGAACTTTTATCCATAATTTACAAAGATGTTAAATAAAATTAATTCATAAAACCTAGTACCCCCTTTTCCTATGGCTTCCATATGAGACAGCCCTAATTTTTTCAAACAAACAAACATACAAAAAAAAACCCCCACATACTATTTATTCTCTCAAAAGTATTTGTTTAAATGTGATAGCAATATCTTTACATAGATTTTATCATCTTTCCAATATGTCAGTGAAGCTCACTAGAGGGTGATTCTATAGTTCATGCAGACTTTTATTTTGGATGACAGTCAACTCACTCTTTAGGCTAGTATGTTCTAACAGGGGACTGCTCTCAATGGCTCTTTGCTTCTGTTGATGAAACTTTAATGCCAACTAAGATTGGCATTAAAGACCATTTGGTCCCCAAATTTATCTACGTCTAATTTATAAATGTAGTAGCAAACATTCTGTGGTTGTAGCACTACTTGATCTAGTTGCTATAAATTAAATTCCAAAGTCATTTTGGAGAAAAAAAAAATCTTCCTAGTTTCCTTTAGTAAAATGATAGAACATTATTATTTTTCTCTACTGTGAAGTTCTAATTTCTGGGAGAACCTCTTCCAGAGATTATTGGATGATCCTACTAATTTCCCTGTCAGTTTCCTCAATTTCTTCTAATTTTCTTAATTTCCTAGGTTTCCTCTTTCCTAAGTTTCTTCTGAATCTTAATCCAAACTTTTTTTAAAAAAAACAAACATTAGAAGTTTCCTGTGCATTCACTCTTTTCTTCTTTCCACCTTGTCTTTTCTCTCACTGTGTATCTCAATACTCAGTCAGAATATAAATTATAAGCATTTTAGATCTCCACCTTTTCAAACTCAGGAGGAATCTTTTAATTTGATTTTTAAAATGTGTATATTATTAGGGAACAGAGATTTTATGTTTTGCTACAGTTGCCTTAGCTGTCTCTGGAAGAAAGGACACAAACTAAAGAAGGCAAGAAACAAAGAGCACATTATATTCATAATAGTCTTTCCCTGCAAGCCTTCTTTCCACAATCTGAAATATCACCACTCTCCCAGTTGTTTCTTCCAATCAGTGCTTACAAATGAGTGAACACTAGAGGGAGACAGTTTGAATTAAAGTCTATACACTGTTGACTAGCTTTGGGATCTTGGATAAGTATCTTGATCCTACAGGGTGGTTTGTGTCAGTTAAATGCTCTATGGAGTATTTGGAAGAGGAACAAAAATTTGAAACGAGTAAAGTCCTCAGAAAATATCTGACACTTCTTAAGTGCTCTATACCTGTTAGACACTATTATCATCATTATTATAAATTGTTTTCTAAAAGCACCAACTATTAACTATTTTAAACTTTGTGAGACCAGTTGTATACCTTCTCTTCTTTCTCCCTTCCTCCCTTCCTTTCTTCCTGTTTCTCTGCCCTGTCTCCTTTGTTCCCTTTCTCCGATTCTAAGAGTGCAAACTCAGGCAAACAAAGAAAACATCTCTTAGTTCCTGGTACAGTAAGAAACAGACCATGGGCTGGATTTGGCTTGTGGGTCATAGATTTCTGAACTTTCATAGAGATTAATTTGGGGGGTAGTTGAAGTTTACCATGCTAATTTGTTTTTTCCATTAAAATAATAAATATCTTGACTATTTAGGCCTTGTGTCATTCAAAAAAAATTTTGTACAATAATTCTACCTGTTTTGTTACATATCTCGTAAGTGTTTATTTTGTGAGCAATTTGCCCCCTTAACAAATTACAATAACTTCTTTTATATCAGGGTAGCTTTAGATTTACAGGAAAGTTGCAAAGATAGTTCCAACTTGCAGAGAGTTGCAATAAACCCTTTCCCTTGTTTCTGATATCTTTTCCCTTGTTATTGATATCTTTTTAGGTTACTATGTTACTTCTGTCACAAGAAAACAACATGCTCTGTCATACTAAGTAAACTCCACAGCTTGTTTGGGTTTCGCGAGTTTTCCCTAATTTCCTTTCTGTGTTCCATAATCCCATCGCCAGGATGCCAGGCTGCATTTAGTCTTATGCTTCTTTCCTCTCCCTGGCCTGTGATAGTTTCTCAGACTTAACTTTGATTTTGATGACCATGGGAAATTTCAGAAGAATCGGTCATTTTTTAATATTCCTAAATTAAATTCTACCTTATGATGTCCTTATAATTAGATTGAGGTTAATGGTTTTGTACAAGAAAACCAGAGAAGTGAAATGTCATTCTCACGATTACCAAACTGGCATTTTTTATCATGCTGTCAGCACCGATGATGTTAACCGTAGTCTCCTGGCAAAGGGGAGTTGTGAAGTCTCTCCTCTGACGAGTTACTTCTTCTCCCCTTCTCACGCTCACTAAGCACATGTCATACTTCGTGAGGGGGAATCAAGCTTCCTTTCCTTGGGTTGAGGGGACATCTACAAGCAATACTTGGGATTCTTTGGAGGAGATTTGTATCTCTTCTCCCGTTCATTTACATTTATTTATGGTATCAATTCTTTATATCATTATGGATTCATTTATTTTGTACTTTGGGTAATGATTAAATATGTTAGTTGGTTATTTAAATTATTCCAGCTTTGTCCATTGAGCTGAGAGTCCTTTTAGACTGACTCCTGTGTCCCGTTGCGATGCTTCTGTTGCTTTACATTTTGAGCGCGTTCTTACCTTCTGACACCAAAAGATGTCCCAGGCTTATTTTGTGTTTTTCCTTCCCCATTTTCCCAATAACCTGTGGTTCCTTTTCTTGGACAATGGTATCACAAACCAAGATCTGGGCACTGGGTAGGCAATTTTGCTTAAAATTACAACTTCTAATTATTTATTTATGGAACACAAGATCACTATTAATTTTGTATATTATCATACAATTATCAATATTAAATGAAACATTAGGTATAATATTATTCTGCTGGTACTAGTTGGATGTTTCATATGAATAATTATACTGTACTTGCCAGTTTCATTTTTTTTCCAATTCTTACATTGTTTACCATTTTTACTTATTTTGGAGAGCATTGCTAGGACACTGCTAAGATGCAGCATGTTTTCATGTATCTGGCTTTAAATGAATGTTCAACCATTCCCTGTAAAGTGTAATATGTTTGGTAAGCTTCTGTTGCAGTACTTGTCAGTTTAAAGAAATAATCTTCTATCTACAAACCGTTAAGAAAAATAGGTAAATCTTATAGGGCTACTGAATATTATTATATTTTTTGAATCACTGGAGATCACATGATTTTCAATCTTTTTAATCAGTTTGCATGAAGAATTACATTAATAAATATTTTTAATATTAAGACATCCTTGCATGTCTGACATAAACTCTCTTTAGTCAAGATATATATTTTTATTTCCAATGCTTTATATGACATTCTAACACTTCATTTTATACCTCTGCATCTAATTTCTTAAATTCAACTTATTAATCTTTTAAAAACTAATTTGATTTCCTAAATGTCTGTGGTTCTATGAAAATTTTATATCTTTTAAAAATATTTCAGCAAATGAAAACCACAATGAGATAGCACTTCACACCGGTCAGAATGGCCATCACAAACAAATGAACAAACAGCAAGTGCTGATGAGGTTGTAGAGAAAAGGGAACCCTAGTGCACTGTTGGTGGGAATGCAGACTGGTGCAGCCACTGTGGAAAACAGTACATAATTTCCTCAGAAAACTAAAAATGGGCCTGCCTTTTGACCTAGCAATTCCACTGCTGGGATTATACCCTAAGAATCCTGAAACAACAATTCAAAAGAACCTATGCACCCCAACGTTCACAGCAGCACGATTTACAATAGCCAAGTGCTGGAAGCAACCTAAGTGCCCATCAGTAAGTGAGCAGATCAAAAAAGTATGGTACATTTATACAATGGAATTCTACACAGCAGAGAGAAAGAAGGAGCTCCTACCCTTTGAGACAGCATGGATGGAACTGGACAGCATTATGCTAAGTGAAGTAAGCTGGGTGGTGAAAGACAAATACCATATGTTAAGATTCACATATAAATGGAACCTAATCAACAAAACAAACAAGCAAGCAAAACAGAACCAGAGATATTGAAATAAAGAACAAACTGACAGTAAACAGAGGGGAAGGGAAAAGGGAATAATGGGGAATATAAGGAGAAGGGTCATTAAGGAACATGTGTAAAGGACCCATGGACAGAGCCAAAGTGGGGAAGGATTGAGGTGGGGGATGGAGCAGGGAAAGTGGTAGCAGGAAAATGGAGACAATTCTACTTGAACAATTAAAAAAATATACTTTGGAATAACAATAAAAATTAAAAAAATATTTTGGTAATTTAGATTATTTTATACAATTTCATTTTAGCCCTCACTGGTGTGGCTCAGTGGATTGAGCACCAACCTTTCAAACCAAAGGATCACTGGTTTGATTCCCAGTCAGGGCACATGCCTGGGTTGCAGGCCAGGTCCCCAGTAGGGGCATGCAAGAAGCAACCACACATTGATGTTTCTCTATTTCTATCCTTCCCTTCTCCTCTTTGAAAGTAAATAAAATCTTTAAAAAAAAGTCAGTTTTGCTCAAGTTCTAGTTTTACTGGTTTATAATTATTTACAGTATCTATTTATAATTTTTAAAATTGTGTCTGCATCTGTTATCTACTTCATTTAATGTTATTTTGTTGAAATTTTCTTCTTTTCCTTCCCTTTGTAATCTTGTCATATATTTGCCTATTTTACTTTTTATATGACAACTTTAAGGCTTTGTTCTCTATATTTCAGTTCACTTTCCAGAGTATTAAATCTGCTTTTATTATTTTCCTCCTACTTTTGGGGATATCTCCCCTTGTCCCCTTGTGATAAATAAAATTAACTGATTATTTATCTTTATTCTAATGTATTTGATGTTATAATTGTTAATTTAAAGGCTGCTTTAAATTTATTCTACATGTTTATATATATGGTGTTTCACTTATTTTTATTATGATTTTGCTTTAGAGTAATTACTTATCTTAAGTGTGTGTGTCTTTTTAAAAAATCTCTATATATTATGTTTTGGAAGCAGTATTTTTTTTCTGGATAGTTAACAATGCATTGGGAATATCCTCTGTGTATTTTCAACTATTAGGTATTTTTGAGATGTTCTTTCTACCCTGGGACCTGATCAGGTGTTGTTAAAAGTTCCACATATGATGGATTCAATCTACATTTTTTTTCAGATATGAGCTAAAATCTCTTGCTGTGATCATGGTAGCTTTCCCCACAGTCTGCAGCAACCCAAGTTTTGCAAACAAGCTCACTGGAGGCATATCTGGCTTCATCTACGGCTAGATGTGTTAGCTCACACTAGGCACTTCAATGTTCACTGATCTCTGTCCTCGTGTGTATTGTGGAACCTCCTGTCTGGCTGTGACAAGTACTAAGCAAATTCATGTGTGTGAAGCACCTGGAGGCTTGTCTGGAATGTGTTCGGTGACATAGTGTGCGACATAGTATTTGACATTATACATTACAAGGCTCGGAATTAAATGTCTTTAGTGAAATCCTCCTTTTGTCAGTATGCACCATGTGCTCTTTTTCACTATGAAATAATTTTCTTCTCAATTTGTGTAATGTTATGCTTGTTTGTAAGTAAATTGCTTAATATATTTTCCTATCTTTTGGTCTCATATTTTAATTTCATATTTTATCTCATATGAGTATACTTCAAAGGAGTCTATTTTAAATATTTTACATATATTTCAACAAATAAGTATTTTTGTTCTGTAAGAGTAGATTTTTTTAATTAGAATTTTATTTTATTTTTTTTACCTTTTTGCCTAATATTTAAGATGAACCTTTATTTTTTCTCCATTTTCCCTCCTCCACTCTCCCCTACCTCACCCATTCCCTCTTCCCACCCTCAATCCTTCCCCTCTTTGTCTTTGTCCATAGGTCCTCTACACATAGGTTCCTTGATGACCTTTCCCCTTCTTTCCGTCATTATCCCCCTTCTTCATCCCCTCTGGTTGCTGTCAGTTTGTTTTTTAATTTGATGTCTGGTTATATTTTGCTTGCTTGTTTGTTTTGTTGATTAGGTTCCACTTATAGGTGAGATCATGTAGTATTTCTCTTTCACTCCCTGGCTTACTTCACTTAGCATAACGCTTTCCAGTTCCATCCATGCTGTCTCAAAGGGTAGGAGCTCCTTTTTTCTTTCTGCTGCGTAGTATTCCATTGTGTAAATGTACCACAGTTTTTTGATCCATCCATTTACTGATGGGCACTTAGGTTGCTTCCAGCACTTGGCTATTGTGAATTGTGCTAATAAGAACATTGGGGTGCATAGGTTCTTTTGAATTGTTGTTTCAGGATTCTTAGGGTATAAACCAGCAGTAGAGTTGCTAGCTCAAAAGGCAGTTCCATTTTTAGTTTCTTGAGGAAATTCAAAATATAAAGCTTCTGCACAGCTGAAGAAAGCATGAGCAAAATGAAAAGGGAAGCAACCGTATGGGAAAACAGATTTGCCAATGATACCTTAGGCAAGCTTTTAATTTCCAAAATATACAAAGGACTCACAGGACTCCACACTGGGAAGACAAACAATCCAATTAAAAAATGGGCAAAGAACCTGAACAGACACTTCTCCAAGGAGGACATACAGATGGCCCAGAGGCATATGAAAGGATGCTCAACATCACTAGCCATCAGAGAGATGCAAATTAAAACTGTAATAAGATACCACTTCACAATGATCATAATGGCCATCATAAATCAATCAACAAACAATAAGTGCTGGTGAGGTTGTGGAGAAAAGGGAACTTAGTACACTGTTGGTGGGAATGCAGACTGGGGCAGCCACTATAAGGCTACATTTTATTTGCCCTATTTTATTATTAATATTTTGGGGGTTATTTTTTCTATATTTGGTGCTTTTATTATCATTGTTTATTCTTCCTGCCCCCTCCTTTCTTGATATCTATTCATTGATGGAAATCTCTTTATTAAATTTTTCCTCTCTTTCTCCTCACTACTATGGAAGTAATACTTTATATTTATGTGATTTAATATTTATGTGTGTATGTTTAACACTAATACTTGCCCTGGCAATATCTAAAGAAAACACTCTGTTCTCCTTTCAAATAACATCTGACATTTAGATTAACTCCATGGTTGTTCTCACACATGCCATGTTATTGTCCTTTAGTTTGCGTCTACCTTCAACTTAATATCCTCCAATAGTCCCTGCTATCAATATTAATGTTTACAGTTAATTTTATAGATATATATATATATTTCCCTACATAATTATCCATTTTTTACTCCTAATTGTTATTTTCCTGTGTTTTCTAACAGGTTAATTTTTAATTTTTCTTCATTAATTATAGTTCTGTGGTGGCTCCTTAGAAAAATGCTCAAGAAAGAACTCTATCGTGTTTTATCTTGAGTTTTGCTATCTTTTTTCAGTAGTAGTTAATCTACCCAGAAGCTCTTTTTCTCAAATTAAAAATACGTCATTGTTTTCTGACCTTTATGTCGAAGTTGGGAAGTCGGCTCTCAACCTTATTGTTATTAATCTGAGTTTGATCTATCTTTTATTTCTGGTTGCTTTAAAATGTTTCACTTACAGCTTGGTAATCTACAGTTTGAAAATGGTATGTTTATTTGCCATTGACAAGCAACAAAAGGGCGTATGTGGCTCATGTTTCATTGGGTAATATTTGTAGCCAGTAGGTTCTGAACTTATAATTATTAGCAATAATCTCAAATAGTATAGACCTCTAAAATTATAGCTAACTAGGTAATATTCTGAAGACAAAACAAGGGCAAATATTCTATTGAAACATGTACTTATGTAAAAACATGTACCCTGTATATTCAATATATGAATATTTATATTCTCATAGATTGACTTTACAAAACACTATCAAGTGTTGGCTAACTTTCACTTAAATGAAAAACCTCATGCACAACCCAGGAGACAATGATCAATAATATATCTCTTCAGGGCAATTTGCTAACATGAAAGAAAGCTATAAATATATTTATACAAAATGATCCAGGAATTTACCTTATCACAATTTTTATAATAATAATTTTATTCAAAAGACAATGCAAAAAGATATTCAATATAATTTTTGATAAATTAAATTTAAACTGGAATAAGCATGCTTAAACATTTATGGCTGGTCTATATTATGAAGTGCTTATATGGCTATTAATATTTCCAAGGAGCTCAGGTGAAATGATATATAAAAAAATTAGTTTATTGAACAAAATATATATGCTGAGGTAAAAATGTAGTCAGATCAAATGATTGACACATCAATAGATAGATGAATATCACATAAGGAAAAGTGAGTAATGTATACCAACTGGAGGCAGTTTTAGTATATGGGTAATATCATAAAAAATAATTTTATTTTTTTTTAATTTCTGAAATTTCCAAGGTTATTACATAAATTACTCTTATAATCAGATAAAGCAAAATTTTTGAATGAACAAAATATAAGAAAATTAGTAAAAGCAGATTAAACTAGAGTTTGTAATATAGAGTATAAATAATAATAATTATTAATTTATTGCTTCATAAGTTAAATATTTGAGTCTCAGAAAAGTATAAAAAGACTTAGTAAACAGGTAATTTACACCAAAGGCATAAAAAACATATTTCTAATTTTATTACATAAAATTTTATATCTCTTGCACAGATAATGTGATAAAAAGAACTAAAGGGTGAATAACAAATTTAAAAAGTGGGGAAAAGGAGGGAAGGTTTTCAGGAACAACTATAAGGGACACATGGACAAAACTAAGGGGGGTGGAAGCAAGGGAGGGAGGTGGGGATGGCTGGTGTGGGGGAGAACTGGTGGCGGGTAAATGCAGACAACTGTACTTGAACAACAATAAAATAATTTTTTAAAAACGACTACTGTATGACAGCTAGAGGGCAAATTGTTTTAACATAAAATGTCTCTTAGAAATCAGTAAGGGAAAGTCAAACAGACCAGTAGCAGAATTGGCCAATAAGTGTGTAAGCAGCCAATAAGCCTGCAAGCCTGCAATCTGAGTCATAATGAAATAAATGCAAATTATAATAAACAAAACCATTTCTCTCCATATGCCAGGTAAAGATGAAAAAGTTTATTAATAGCTAATGTGGATAGGAATTTGGAAAAAATGAGTTGATTCATTTAATGTTTTCATGAAGATGCAAATTGTCATGCCTTTTAGGTAAACAATTTATTGGTATTTTGAAAAATAAATATCAATAATCCCACTTCTAGATATTTACTCTATAGCCATAAATACATTTTTGCACAGAAAAACAAATTTTGAGACCATTCTTATTTCTTATGACAGGATGATGGACTTTGAGAAAAGAATAAACATTTGCATAGTTCATAATCTAATATTTAATATATAACAAAAATAAGAATCATTTCAGTTTCTCAATTGGAATACTAATAAACACACTATAGGTTATACTTTTTCTATATTGTATGTGATACATGTTATCTGTTTAGCTATTTTCAGGGTGGCAATATTTATATGAGAAACCTTTTTCTAGAAACTTTTTACAATCTTTTAAGTCATGGTCAAGACTGAAGTCTGCAGATTTAACATATACTCTGAAGATTTTTCTGTGTTGAATCGGTGCCCTACATGAAAATCTGCCAGCATTTTTCAAGCTAAATATAACATAAAATATGTATTAATATGTGCTTTATTATCTCAGGGATATTTTATCACTGATTGGCACACTCTTAATTTGCACGCTTCCTAGCATAAGGGAAGGAAATGTAATTTATTTTCAACCACATAATTTTTCCCAGGAAGCCTTTCAACATCTGATAGCTAAGTGCTCAGGAGAAAGTGCCCATGGAATCCCTCTAAAACAATTGTTTCAGGAGCCAGTGCCTAGAGATTGTGAGTCAGTGGTCCTGAGAGATGCCCAGAGACCTCAATTTTTCAAAACAACCTTTGTGATTCTGGGGCAAGCACCCACAGACGGTACTCTGAAAAACACTGGCAGAAGTATTTGTCCTTTACGTAAGTCCTAGCAATGTTAATCCACTTCTATTACCCTGCCGATGCCTCATGAGGTATGCAGATATAATCAGGAACATATTCTCCAAACAGTGGCCACAGAATGACCTTTTGCCTAACACTGTTCAAATTAGAAATCATGCCACTGCTGTATTTTTCCCCCACATCAGTTTAGATTAGAATAATGTGATCTAGCTAAAAACAGAAAGGCATATTTTATTTAAATTGAAACATAATGTACATGGGCTTTAATCTAAAAACAGTCCAATTGGTGGAGTACCAGCCATACCACAAAGCAGATCTTTCATATCTTTAGATAGTATCCTGTTATGTGACGTCCATGGCTGCTTAAAAACCTGATTTGAATGGAACCCTAATACAATACATCCTGCTGCTTACAGAAAATACCCATTCTCTATTTAGAGCAATACATTTTGAAATATTCTCAGTTCCTGTTTTTATTGCTGACACATTCACAAGAAATAGAGAGAATACTTGATCTATTTTTGTACCTCAAGTTGTTTTAGAAATTATACTAATTTCCTGTTTCGTAAACTACAGTAACATGACTGAAAAAAAACATGGATCATGGTAACTATCCAGAAAGTGGTGATAATTTTACACTTAAAATTTCATCTTGAGTTTTGCACATTTCAGATTGAATCCCATGTTTATTAAAAATTACCTGACTTTCTGACTTCTACACTGTCCCTTGTGTTTTCTCTCTTCCCACAGACACTCGTCTCCTATGGGCAGCTCTGTGTGCTCTGTGAGAGTGTTTTGAGTCATGGTACAACTGGATTTTCCAAGAAGGCTGTTTTCACACCGCATGCCTTTCTTCTCCAGTATCCTGAGAATCACAGCTCTGCGTCTGTTACTCGGAGCTTTCCTCTTCATGCGACCACACAGAAGGCATTCTAAGGCACTCTCTCTCTAAGAGAGAGGTGGTGATAAAGACTTTTACAACAATAATTATATCGATATGAGGATAAGTATGGTTAATAACTAATGAGAATTTGTTATGTTTGTGCCAGGCCCTATTATAAGCAATTTATATATACTAACTCACTAGATCCACACAAAAATTCTAATATCTGCTTTGTATAGATGAAAAAACTGATGTGTAAATATATGAAATATACATTGCTGAAGTTCACACAGCTTGTGTGTTAGAATTGGGCTTCTAGCTCCACCCTACTCTTTCTAGAATCACTCACCAGCGGTTCTCAAAGATGGATTCTTTGAATGGCCTCACCAGCATCACGTGGGGATTTGTTAGAAATGCAAATCATTATTTAGAAATGCTGAAGTAGTAAGGCGATAATACAATCAGGACTGGCTTTTACTTGGTTTTACACTGGTATTAAAAATTCCCTGTAAAAAAATGCAAAGGATTGGATCTACCCCAGATTCGTTGAGTCAGAACTTCTCAGAGCAGAGGACAGCAACCTGCACTTAGATAAGCCAGCCATGGATTCCAAAGCAAGTTCAAATATGAGAATCGGTACGCCAAGCCTTCTGTTTCAGTGCTTCGATTAACATAGAGCTGGATGTAAATGAATGCCAGAGATATGCTGGACGAGATAACTCTGATATTGGTTATTCTATCATTACTCTTAATATTTGTATTTTGCTAAACAACATATTTACAATTCACTATGTCAGTTGTTCAGTTAGTGACAAGATTGATCAAGGTGCTTGAGTTTCTAAGAAATTAGCCTCTATGAGGAAACAAGAAATGTATAAGACTTTGTGACTTTCCTCAAAGAGCTTACACTATAATTAGGAAAATAAGAAAGATTAAAAACAAAGATCCCTAAAAATGTTGTGTAAAACTTAATGGCTTAGTATAGAATGTGACGTCTTGCAATGGAAAACCCAGGCTTGAATCCCTATTCTAACGCTGATTAGCTGTGTGACTTCATCCAAGTTATTTGACTTTCAAATACTCAGTATCTCAATCTTCCTTAAAAGAACTTAACATATTAGGTTATCATGAGAATTAAGTGAGCAAGTGTGTGTTTTATATAATGTGTACAATATATAAAGCCTCATAAGTGTTAATTATATATCATTACTTCCCTTACTGCTTATTAGGAGGTGATGAAAGATCAATGAGTACTGGTGTGTTCAAGGAAAAGTTTTAAAGAAAAGATGAGACCTAAGTTGAGCAGAATTGGTCTTTGCCTCATTCTGGTCAAAAGGGAAAAGAGTTGGCAAAAAGAAGAATTTGAAAGGATATTTCTGGAAAAGTGAATAAACCAGTTTGATGATGCAACAGATTTGTGAAAGAGAGTGGGTGGACATGGATCAAGCTCAGAGTTAAAGTTAATATGTGGGCTTTATCTTGCTACAAAGTAAAAGTCATCTCTAGTAAAGACACATTTCACATTATACAAATCAGATATGCTCTAGCAAAACTATGAAAGCAATAACACCCAAATGATAGGCATATATGAAAAACCTAATCATCTCCAGGTTATACTGGACTTCTTTTAATCCTTGAAATGCAATGCCAAGTAAAAAAATGTGTAGAAATAAAACATGAAATGAAGAATGAAAACACTGTTAGGTAAAAAAAAATAGCATTGTTGGGCAATACATTTTAAGAGGTAATGATGAGAGCAGAAGCTCTGTTGGCTAGAATTTGAGCCTCAGAAACAGATCAAGGGATAATGGAAAATAGAATTCTTCAAAAGGGAGCAGAGTAGATTGCACTTTAATAGCCCATTTGATTTTACAAACTCCATTAATAATTCTAGCTGTACATTTCTCAACCTTTTATCCTTAGGGCTTAGTCAAAATTAAGTCAACTAACAACAACATTAACAATAGGCAAGAGAGTAGAATTGTGTTTACTGTGGTTCCAAAGAGATTTCCAAAGTAGATACACTGGTAAAGAACAAATCCTCTTAGCTATTTCTGGCTTTGAAAATGTTTGTGTTAGTGGAATGCTCTGCTCCTAGATTAACCCACTCACTCCCTACTTGGGCACTTGTCCTATGGCAATTGTGAGTTTTAAAAATAGGAGCATTTTTCTAAGGACAACTTCAGATTGATAAGTACAATGTATGATTATTTTAAAAGGATTACTTTGAAACATGCTTTGTAAATATATAAATCTCAGAATTTCCCACACCATTAATAATACCAGATGTACTAATCTAATTGTAGACTTTCTTCTTTTCTTTCTCCTTTTTATTTTTTAAAGTAAAGATCTAGAATATACTTAACATGTTATATGGTATAATTTCAGAAGTTCTAGCGTAGGGGATAATCATTGGTTCTAAAAGTATTTTGAGATATGTTAAGAGACAATAGTGAGTTATTGAGGTGGGAAGGAGGTGGGTGGAGGTAGAAGAGGGTATAAGGGGGTTACATGATGATGGAAAAATAAAATAAATTTGTAAAAATTATTTTAAAAAGAATAAAAGAGAAGAAAAATCAGTGCTGGAGATGTTAAATCAAAACACTTTCTAAAATGAATAAGTGTGCCTGAATCTTAAATCTATAAATCTATTTGATATCATATTAGCACATTTATATACCAGCATTACTTTCTGTTAACAAGATGATTACGTAAATCTAGTACATCTACTAAGAAAACAAAAGAAGGAATTTTCTGAATAAAAGTTGGTTATTTCTTTCAGCCCATTTTCGGGCCTCACACAAATCATTTCTCAATGCGCTGTGCCAGACTGAAACCCCAGTGCTGCTGTGGAATAGCTCTGTGACCGTGAGATGTGTTCTCTGTATGAACGCTAATTTCCTTACTTACGGAACTGAGGATAATAACCCTCACGGAGGTGCTTTAGGAATCAGAGGGAAGGGCTCTATAGAAATCCCTGGAATATGATAGGCATTTAATGGATGTTGGTCATGACTAGATTGTTTTGTTTATGGCATCTCTTTGCTTCTTCCTGAGGACAGAGGGCCTGCCAGTTTTTATAAGCATGCTAATTTCTATATGAGGATGAATTTTGAGTTTTTTTTTTAATTTTTGCTTGTTATGGGGAATGTTGGGAGGAAATTCTCCACTGATCTCATGGGTTTCTACAGGACTTCTAAGAAAAGGGTAGGTTTCTTTGCTTTCTAGGATGTCTCCATTGGGGGCAAAGTTCGGCGGGTTTGCTAGTAGTCTTTTTAAACAGATTGGGGTTTCTGTTGTCACAGAAACAGATCAAATGTGCACTTGGATATCAAGCTGGATGAATGTATCACCCCATGGGGCTGGGGAATCAAGAGGAGCCCTGTGAACAGGAAGCTTATGCTGTCTGCTGTGCCTTAAATTCTCAGGCACTTTCTGCCAGCTTCTATGAAGGTGTGGCAGGCTTAGCTTGCAAGCAGGGTCACGTCTGAGGTCCTTCGCAGTTCTTGACAAGGACTAGTTTACCTAAAGGCATTAGTCATTCCTCCTGATGAGAAAAATTATGTAAAAACTTGGAACATGGTATTGAGTTGAAAAGCATAAGGCTGTTAATAAAATGACTTCAATGTATTATGTGTTTTGAATAGAGATCTTAACATTAAAATGTCCTCAAATGTATTACATACCATTTTAGTGGCAGTAAAACAAAAATAAGATAAAGTATATGTAAATCGTTTCTCTACTTCACATTTTCACAGGACCTGGGATTAGATCACATCCTTGTTCTTTTTCTGCTCAAATGACTTCCGTCGCAGACGTTTTGTTCCTGACTGGATGAAGGTCTCTGTTGTAATTGCACGGTAAATTGATTTATAGGAAAGTGTAATGAAGACTAAGAGACATGACCATCTTCAGAAAAGGAAAAGTCTGATTAGTAACTTCAGTCTTCAAAAACAAAAAAAGGAAGAGTTTCTGAAACTGAACAGTCCTTAGGCCCTGTGGGTAGAGAGGTGAACGAAATGAATCTCCACAGAAAAGATCTGATTAGCTGTAGAAAGCTAAAGCTGGATCAGATCATATACATCATCTAGCCCAGGTCTGTGGAGATTCGGTCACTTGTACAAGGTCACACCGTGTATTTGGTGGCACGCAGATCTCATAACTACAAGGCCAGCATATTATTTCTCTGTATCAGACATTCAAAACTGTGACAGCAATACAGAAGGAGTCTGTGCACCCTGATTTGGAGAAAATAAATCTGAAAGAGTTTCTCTTTTTCATTCATTGTATTTTTCCTTCAATTTAGTGGAGCCATTCAATTCTTTTTCTTTCATGCAATGTGTTATAGTTACATCTGTAATGTAAGCATTTTTAAAATGTATAAATATTCTTTCTTAGCTAAGTCAACCTATAAGGTTTCTATTTCTATTATAATCATTTATATATCAAATAATTTATAGCAAACACAAAAGAGTATTATTTATGAAATAGTGAATCAGTTTAGTATCATTTGTGTTTCAAATTTTGAACTTAGATGTTTTCTGTAAGTCTTTTTGTCACATTTTCAGAGGCAGGCACGGTGGTGAATATATTTTATGTCATTAATGTACTATGTTATTTATTAATTTCATTGAATTAAAGAAATATGTACGTCATTGTGTTTATTTTTAGCTTAAATTTCTATGTATCAATGAAAGAGTTCTGTAAATATTAATTTGTATGACACAAAACCCACCTAATGCAATAACTAGGAGTTAAAATATATTGAAAAATTCCAATTTTACATTTGGAAGGATATACTACATTTACACACACACATTCACACACATGTGTGTGTAATTGAGCATAAAATATACCAGGTAAAATTTCTACAATCTTACTTTAAAATATATCTGTTTATGTAGATGACCATAGTACTGCCATTGAAGTCAGATTAAGTATATTTTTATTATAATTATATCTCAATATACCTACGAACAGAGTTAAGAATTAAAAGGGTTGAAAATGCTTGGTTTTACTCCAAAAATTTTTTGGAAAATCTGAGAGACTGAATTAGATATCAAATTCTACCTGCAGTAAAGGTGCTATAGCCTTTCCTAAAGCCAGTGCCAAAGATAATGCCAAATTAGAGCTGTGATCAGGTAAAATCACTTAGATAAGTTAAAAAGACAAAAGTAACAAGCAAATGGGTAATTTTAAACAGGTGATTTTCAGGTAAGTATTTATTCATTGGCTCTTTGATTAGATGAAAAATCAAAAGACAGGAATTTTAAAAGGCCTTGATATTCCTGAATCCTTAAATGGTATCCAGTTAGCAAAATGAATTTGTAATTTAAATCTACTTCCTGGTTAATCATCTTAAGAAGACTTATACCTTCTTATAAGTATCTACCACCAAAAGAAACTTAAAACTTCTATTTAAAGATGGTACTGCCAAATAAGCTAATAAATCCTGACTGATCCCATCACCCCCATAAGCAGTTATAATTCTCTGCTTGAACAATATTTAAGGACCTTCCTTTTCTTCCTCCCTCCTTCCCTCCCTTTCTTCCTTCCTTCTTTTATCCCTACTTACTCCCTTCCTTCCTCTTTTCCTTCCTCCCTCCCTCTCTCCTTCCGTTTCATTTTTTAAACATTTCCTGGTATATTTCAGACACTGTGATAGGTTTTGTGAATGAAATGTGGAGCCTTTACGGAAATCATTAGGAAAGGTAGACAACCCATTGCCTGTATTGGTGCCACCACTACAGCTGGGCCACAGACCTGAGTCCTGAGCTTTAGAGGACTTGGCATATCACAAACACATGTGCCACACACACTGAAGAACGCGGCTTCTATATCACTCAGAATCCAGCATTCAAGTCCAGCAGGGGATAACAGTCTTAAACATCCACCTTCCACGTTTGTGATAAGACTTTTCAGACACCAAAGAAGCACCTCTCCACATGTTTACCATATTCCTTTTAAACCAAAGGCAACTAACTGTATCTGAGTACTGTAAAAATTTGTGGGTTGTACAGCTTTGGGAGATGAAAAATGCCTTGGACACTGTGCAGAGAATTGAGCAGCAGATGGGCTTAGGTAAGAAAAAACATACCTGTACTTGCTTTCACAGTCAGCACGACGGCAATGCCTTCTTGCATAGTAAAAGACCATTTTCCAGAATTGTGATGCGTCTATTTTTCCCACATTATTCCATTTTGTACTTTCAGAAGGACTCGTACTTTAGTGTAATTTTCATATAAGTTGCACATAGCAGTTGAGAAGCATTTTGCAGTATGAAATAAGCCATGTCCATGGTAAATTAGTATATAGGAAGGTTTAGACACAATATGTGTGAAACACGATCCTCCTTCCTAACACTGTCAACCAGAATGTTCTTGATATTCTAGAAACCTACAATTGTGAATAGTTTTATTACTATAAAAATGAAAGTTTGACTTCAGTTTTAAAAAAGATTCATAAAAGTATCTTGATATAAATATAACTTAATATTTTAATTGATACTAATTAAATTAAGAAGAAAACATTATAAATTTGAATAATTAAGAAAATATGTTGTTTTAAGAAGTTAATATTCAGATTTATTTTAATTTATATTCTATTAAAATATATTTAATTATATATACATGGTAATCAAATCATTTTAATTTTTAATTCTTTTGAGCTTTGAGAAAGAATACAAAGATTGTTACAGAAATCAGAAATTTAAAAATGCAAGAAGTTGGAAACTGAGAACAATATAATCTTCATAGAGACTGTTTAAAATTTTAAGAACTTGAGACAGTGAAATGGAGCATATTTTTGTGGGACATGACCCACTTAAAATTTGCAATCAGGACATTACAAATGCTTTATTAATGAATATTTAATTGCTTCATTACTGATTGAAACAGTGAAATCAAGCAAAACAAAATTATTCTCATGAAATTCATTGTTTCAATAGGTCAGATGAAAGTTTTATACCTTTATATTCTTTACTAGTTGAAAATTTAATTAGCCTTGGAAAGAATGGAAATCTATGTGGGCTTCGATTTGCATATATTTGCTTGTATATGCATAAAATGTCTCTGGAAGGTCACATCATGGAACTGTGGCCGTTGGTATCTCCTGGAGTTAAGTGACTGGTGGGTAGAGCAGGGTTTTGAATATTATGTGTATGTTATTTATTTTAAAATTGTTTTTAAATCAAACATTTTTTAAAAGATCTTGGTTAGAAGTAAGGAAATTCCTTCCCAGTCAGGTTAGTCTGTTCACTTCTGTGTTCAATGCATATTAAAACAAGATACTATTGCCGTTGTTTTGTACAGAATGAAAATAAATAATTGGATTATCATTTAGTTAGCATGTCAAGAACTGTGTTGCTAATGAATAAACAAAGGGGAGCAAAACATAAGAGTAGAGAGCCTTGCTTTAGTTTTGCTACTACAGCCTTTCAAAAATACTCTCATTTCATCGTACTTGCTGATACATTACTCAAAGATCGCTTTCTTCATTCAACACACTTTAAAAATGTGTCAAACAATGTGTATTATAGTTTAAAAAGATACAGTCCCTTCCTTCCCAGGGCACAAAGTCTACCTGGGGCCTAAAGAGTGAAAAAGGCAATTGAAGAATTGTTTCACAATCATTCGAAAGTGCTTGTAAGGTAACTGTGGACATGGCCCCTCCACCTCAGAGAACAGGTGGCTGCCCGGCCAGCAGCCATCGGGAGTGAGGAAAACAGTGTTTCAGGAGACCCAGCCTTCTCAAGGCCCCTGTGTTTATCACAACCCCGTAGCATTTTCACAAGCTACTGCAGCACCCTCCCCACTGCCCCTGCTACTTCCCTAACCCAATAACTAGTGCCAAGGCTGGAGGCGGGGTGCGGTCTCTCTTGCCCAATATGACGCCATTGGTGCCCTCCCCGGGAATGTGAGTAATAACCAGCATGTCCACAGCATGTCTACATGTGCTGGCCCTTGGGGATTTTTTTTTTCAAAATATCACAAACACAAGTACAGCTCCCTGGTTTGGAGCTTCTGCAGTACCATTAGTGTAGTTGGCAGGATATTCCAGAAAATAATTGCTGAGTCAACCTCATGGGACAACGTCATGGTGGGGGGGGGGGGGTCGGGAAGAATCTGGGGTGGCGCAGCAGTTCAATATGGTATGAGGTGGCAAGCTTTGGGGGGGATGTCCCCAGGAGTCCCACAGACCTTGGAGGACTCTTAAAGGTGGCAGAGTACCTGCGTGGGGAAGAGGAAGAAGCAGTCAAAGCAGAAGTAAAGCAGTTAGAGGGTGCGCCCCTGTTAGAGAGAAAAATGAGGAGATACGATTCTAAGGCTTGTCCCAGTCCCTCCTTTTAGAGCATTTAATTTGAGAGAACTCAGCTACTTAAACTTTGTCTTTGCTTTAAGTATTGTTCTTGTTACTGTTTTTTAAAGGAACAGCTTGGTCTCAATCTCAAATTTGTTTGTAAAGGTCTAGTAAATGGGATGAGATCTCTAGTGTGCAAGCTTCCATGTTTTTGCATCATAAGGATTCTGCTCAGAAAGGATTTAAATCGATGGTTTAAAGAGGGAAAAATGTCTCATTCCCCTCTCAGTTAGTTGAACTCAGTAAGAAAAGAGAAAAAAATGAGTCTTTTAAGCACTCTGAAGTCTTCTTCTGGAGGCACAGGAGCTGTGGTCTTGGGAGCAAGCCCAGCACTGGTATCTCCCCCGCCTCTTCTTCAGCCTCTATAAAAGTTGCCAAGGACACTAGATGATGAAACAGCTCAATTTTGAATACACTAAAGGAATGCAGTAATCACCAAGAATTAAAAAAAAATATGTGAGGGTATTTGCCAATGAGGGGGGAAAAACTGCTTCTGAAAATTATGAAATGTATTCATAAATTTGTCAATCTGAAGAATGAGTGTTAATTAGTTGCTTTTAATTGTCACTAAAAATTGAAGATTCTAATTAAGTTGGGGAAATATATGGTTTTGGTAATAAAAGGTGTGAATTATGCCAATAGATTTTGAAGGAAATAGAATTAAAAGTAAATTGTTCTCATTTCTGGATGAGTGAAAAGGGCAAACTAAAAGGGACTAGGAAAATTACAGAGGACCTGTATGAGTTGAAGGATTGTGTAAAGGGAAGGAACAAAAAAGCAAATGAGAAAATCTTGTGCTTTCTCTACAAAAATGAGTAATTCAAATTATGGGTATCGTCTTTATACCTTCAGTCTTCATGGGTACGGTCTTTATGTGTTAAGTGTTCATGTGTGTGTTACATGTGGTGTGTTCTCTGCGTCTGGGTGGCATAACTAGGGTATAATATTTTATTGGCCTAAAGAAAGTGAACATATAAATTAAGCAGGATCCTGTAGCCTGGACAAATTATTTTATGTGAAAACTGGTGTTAAGTTTAATTAATATTTTTTAATGTTATTACCACAAAAAATGTGTTGTTTTATAAAAAAAATGTTATACTCTTTTGGTTGTTTGTTTGAAACCTTCCCCAAAGTTCATATTTTAAGAGACTTTTTAACTGAGAAATGACTTTGAGCCATCCCAGTGCGCCCTGGAATACCTCAAGGACTTGTTCTCCCTCTTTTATAAAAGAGACGTGTTTGAACTCATTAGGCCTATTTAGTATGCTCAAAAGTACATGGGAAACTTTGTCAAATAAAGAAATAATAAGTATGTTATATTTATATACACATATCTTTATTATTAAAGTAGATGTTCTAGAGACTATATAAAACTCTCCAAGATTCCACAAAGTTCTAACATACTTTCATTTGTAATTTATTTGTTGACTTAAAATGCCATTACAGAAAAGCAAATTCCTTTGTCCATTGCATTATAATCAAATCTGTAACCATGTAACTTTAAGTTTTGTCATTTATGAACTCTGATACATTTGTGATAATATATTATGTCTTTGGAGGGTTTCATGGAGAGGACTCTGATTTGTTTTGGATTACATATTTCTGAGAATGGATTTTCAGAGCATACCTTTAACCTGAATAAAGACTACTAGAAATAATTTTATGAAATACCTGGATTTATAGAGGTGCTTTCATATGACCAGGATAAATAGAAACTGATTACAGGACATAATAAACTGAAGATAATTGTGGTACTTTATAACTTTTTTGGAAAATATTGCTAGTTTTTAATCTTTTGTTTTTCAGACATAAGAAAACTTCCTTTTTTTAAAGCAATTTGGTAAGTTATAGTTTCATAAGCAATATTGAAGCATTTATATTTTTTGTCCCTACCTGATCACTTTGGAACTTGGAAACTCTTACTGATTGAGTATTATTCTTTCCATGACAATATCCTCGTTTGCATAAATCCAATAGAAATCTGACTTCTTCATCACAGGACACATAAAGCCAGCTTCCAATTGTGGGTCCCTCACCAAGTCTTCACCTGGAACGCCATGAGCAGAAGAGCCGTGCCTCAACTCGGGTTGTCACCAGGTCCTGAAGAAACTGAGATGGACTTTCAAAGGTAATAAAAGCCCACTGCATAGATGACCTGGTCGTAGATGACCTGGAACCTTGCTTGGTCACATGGTGCCTGGCAGTCTTTCCAGGTAAGGAGCCAAGGCTGCCTTCCTGAAAGATGGCAAGGAAAGAACCTCAAGACATTTTGGGGACCTTGAGAACTTGAGAAACTCACCCAAACCTGCAGGTACTATAGGAAAAGCTTGAAGGCAATTATGTGGCTTAGTTTTCCAGCCCTGAGAAGCTAATTAAAGCGCAATCTAAAAATTCCTTGTAACATTCCATCAAAGTAGATTTAAGAAAGCCAATATGATAAATTGCTATTCCTGTTATGTTTATGCAAATAATCAGACCTAATTAAAACCGGACTTAGTACAGTAAATGAATTGGTTTTGATTTGGCTCTTTGATAAAAATGAGGGTGATTTTAGGAGAAAAATTATGTTTCAATGAAATCTGTTATATATGGTTATGGAAATTAGACTGTAATTCAGTGAGTTGTCTGTAAAATTTTATTTCTTACCTATAAATTAGACTGGATCCTGAATTTTCCTAGTTTTCTTTCAAACTAATGTTTCATTTTTCTTTCATCTATTCATTTTGAATTGTTGAGAACCACTGATGCAGTGTTAACCGTGCAAAATTTACTGTATTTACTGCTTTGTATAATGCGCACCTTTTGGCCTGAATTTTCTAGGTAAAAGCAAGGATGTGCATTATACATGGGAATTGGCACTAGAACATAGGTGCACATTATACACGGCAACATGCAGTACCTCGCACCTGATAATAACACCATAGACATTTAAACTACAGGTAAAGAGAATCTATCAAATTGTCACTGCTTAATTTCACTCCAGCAAAAGCCTTGCATTTGGAAGTCTTCTCAACAGATACTCTTAAGACTCAGAAACCAGTTTATGATGTGCCGCATTCATTAACCTTTGTGTTCTTTCTGTTTTCATACCTGGTTGCTTGTTTATACAGTATAAGCCTCACTTAGAAGCCCTCTGCACTGCCACCTCCTGAAATCGGAGTGAATAATTTGGCTTAATGGACTCGTTGTCAGCACTGATGGTTGAATTGGATACAACCTTTCCATATCAAGGTGATGATGTTTTTGGGATCCCAGCCTTCCCTTCTTTGGGAGAATCAGCTCACAGCCTCTCTGTCCCAGTCTCAGATCCCTTTTCCATGTCTCCCTTAGATCAGGCAAGAAGAGGCTTTCATACCCTATTCAGGCAGGGACCTGTTTTCTCTGTCAAAATCTTGTGGGCTGTCTGGTCAGATGAAACAAAAGTCATGTTCTCCTCAGCCTTCTCGGCCTCTGCCTTATCCTGCTCCTCTTAGCGTACTGCTTATACTGTGTGTGTTTGCGGCACACAAATGTAATTGGCCAACGCCCTCACCTGCAGGGACTCCCCTCAGGAAGAATTACTGCGAAGATGGCGGGGTGGAGGAGCAATATCGGGGTAGAGTGCGGGGTAACTATTTTCACACACGCCGCAGCACCCTCCCCAGCTACCCCAGCTACCTCCCTAACTCAGTAAGTTGCACAAAGGCCGGAGGTGCGGTGCAGTCGCTCTCACCCGATCTGCCGCCGTCTTACTGTAATATGAGAAATAAATGGCGTGCCCCATCTGCTGGTCCTCTGCGTGGGTCTTTCTTCTTTTCTTTTCAGACTATCATGAGCACAAGTGCAGCTCCCTGTTTCGGAGCTCCTGAATTACAGTGCGAAGCCTGGAACACTGTGAGATACCTCAAGACAAAGGGCACATAACTCAGCCCGGTGAACAGAGTTAGATGGGGGAGGAAGTGAGGAATGTTTGAGAAGATCTTTACAGGCAGAGGGATTAAGACATAATGAGGCTCACTGTAAGCTGGAGTATAATTTACAACAGATAAACTAGAGAGGAAAGCAAATCTTAGATCACTGAAGACTTTACCTTACGTTATTTACTAAGGGGTTTAAATTTTATCCAGAGGGTTCTAGTTAACCACTGACAAGTTTTTAACAGATAAGTCACTGTGATCAGATTTGTGTTTTAGAACAATCACTTTGCTCTGAGAAGGAGAGTAGATTGGAAGGTGGAGAGAAAAAAGCCAGAGATAATTAGGAGGCAGTTGGAATTATTAGGATCAGAATGACAGTGGTCTAAGACAGGAGGTGACAAGAAAGACTGAGATAAATGCACAGAATTACTTGTGATTGATTTGGTTTTGGCTTGACACTGAGGATTAGTGAGTTTCCAACTGTCCCAGGGTTCCCAAATCTATCAAAAAATATATACAGAATGCCCAATAAATGTGACTTTAGATAAACAGAAAATAAATTAGCAATACAAACATTAGCTATGTAATTTGGAGAATTATGCTAAAAAATTATACCTTGTTTATTTGAAATTCACGTTTAACCAAATGTGTTGAATTTAACCTGGCAACCATACAGGTCTTCCATTGTGTTAACGCAGTGAATGTAGCACCTGCATTTTTCAACATTCAGAAATCCCTCTATCTTCTAACGCAGATACAGGTTTATGTTTCATTTACTATAACGTATAATTTTAAATCGAGAATACCAGAAAAAACAAATCTAGGGCTGGAAAAGACTGGAGAAATGGAAAGCTAATTGTGTGAAAATAAAATTGATTTGCATTTTAAAAATAAAGAAACTTATTATCATACCTCTGGCTTCAATGCATATTTTCAGGCAGGAATGTAAAGGCTCATATTTGTGACAATTTCCCCCTGTCAGTGTTTTCTCCCTCTCTTCCTTGACGTCAATTTTCTATTTTGCTTTGCGGCGAAGACTTAAGTTGTTGAAAGTATTTGAGAAAATACTGGTCTCATACTTTATATCTATAAACCCGTTTAATCTTTAAAACAAATAATAAGGTAGTTATTAATGTTATCCTAGCTTTAAGATATCTACTTTCTAGCCCTGAGCAGTGTGGCTCAATTGATTGCAGCATTGTCCCGTAAACCCAAAGGTTACAGGTTCAACTTCAAGGCACGTGCTTGGGTTGTGGGTTCAGTACCCTGTCCATTGATCGATGTTTCTCTCACATCAGTGTTTCTCTCTCTCTCTCTCATCTCCCTTCCTCTCTCCTTGGCTGTGTCCTTGGGTAAGCATTCAAATATATACGCATGTACGTATGTTCTAAAGAAGGCTCCGAAAGGTTCAAAATTTGCCTGAATCACATAGCTAAACCCTTAAATAGCCGTGCGTGAATTTAGATAGCTCTGACTGTGCCACAGTACCAGTGCCCTTGAAGAGATCACCTCATCTACAACTTCCTCCAAGCCTCTTTGGTTAACATATAGAATTTTATAAGGTGACCATACTTAATAGTTGCTCTCATTATTCCTCCAAATTTAGGTTGCCTACTCTGAAAATTCATGACATATAACAAGTTTATCTTGAAATAACTAAAATACAGAGTACAGCAGAAATAAAGCCTGCTGGAGTGTGATTGGTAAGGTAATAATACAGGTGTAATAATTTATAGCTTTAATCCGAACATTTCACCTAAAATATCATATGGCATGGTTGAGTGTGAGATTGTTATGTTACAGAATTACGTGTTTATGATTTAGTAATAAAATATTTTGTAATAAAAAGGGGAGTTATTTGTGCCAGACCCTGTACATTCTTGGTCTATGCACAGAGACGAATGACACTAGCCAACAAGTGCTGTTTTAAAATCTTAATTTCTATATTTACGTTCATTGTGCCGAGACCCTGTTTCAAATTATGTGAAGCGCGTACGGAGTGTGTCGATGCTTTCACTTGCGCTCATATCCATTTCAGTGTCACGTCGGCTGTGCTCCTCAGATTTTATTTCTCCTTACATGATCCAGCTTTCCTTCTACTTATTGCCACTTTTTGAACATTTAGATACTTTGGGTTGTGTTTCTATAACATTTGCCAAGACACATGCATTTAATTTTGCTCATTATTACGTCATAAGTTTTATATCTTGTAACTGATATTTGCATTGAATTGAAACATTACTTTGAACATTATTAAAACTCGGACCAGGTTTTGAATCATTTAGATTCTGTCATTAGGACGTGCTTAAATTTGCTGGTTTATTGATTAAGACCACCATGATTTATCCGTTTTAAAAACCGGTGATCATTTTAAAGACTGACTAAAACATAAGAGAGCCCTACAAACACGCGTGATCTGTGTGTGCACATACATACATGTGTCTCTGCATATGTATTCCGCATTTAACTTCCGCAGGGAAGCAGTTCACAGCTGCTAAGCTCAACAGACTGTGTTTATGCTCCCCTTATGGAAGGCGTCATTTCTGAGCTTGTATTAAAGCTATTTATGTACATTGCAAGTCTCCCCTAAGATTTTTACAGATAGATACTGCGTCCAAGTCACCTTTGTATCTCCCACAGTGCAACTCACAGCTTTGGTACTATGAGTGCTTGTTACAATGTTTGTTAAATGAATGACAGAAAAAAAAGTAAATTTAGTTATTTGACCCCCTCGGTCTACATTTTTTATTAAAATGTAGTTAATGCAGTCTCTACAAAGGCTTTTCCCTGGACCTCTTTTTTATTCCTTATTGATGTATTTTATTTCCCAACCCTTAAATTACATTTTTATCAATAAAGTAGCATCTTCTAGTGCAGATGTGAGGTTAAAAAGGGATTTAAGATGAAAACAGAAAATACTTGAGATTTATTATCCTGCTCTCCGATTATCCAATCCTTCTATACTGTCCAGTGAAGCGTAACAAGATCAGTTCCTGATACAGTAACTGAACCGAATAGGCTGAGAATGTCTAAGATCAAAAGCTTATTTCACAGAGGGTCTTCAGAGAATAATGATGGCTTCAGTGTAGGCAACTAAAACTCTCCTCCTATAATGTAAGAAGTTGACTGAAATGATCAAAGGTATATGAAAGGAGAGAAAATTTGCATCAGCACTTTGAATAAGAAAGGGAAATATTCACATTTTGAAATCCACAAAGGATCTCTTCTTCATTCAACTGAAATAGAACCTAATTGAAGGGTTGGCATTTACTTCCTGAAAAAAAAGAAGGCAAGCTGGTGTTAAGTGGGGAAAAAAAGCCAGAAGAGCCCCACAAATATGGGTTAATTTAGAAAGGTGAGAAACTGAGGGACAGAATGGAATTATTCTGCTTAGAAGTCCCTTCCATCATCTCAGATGAAAAAAAAATATTTCCAAGTCAGCTGATTTGAAAGAAGGTTCAAGAAGAGGATTAACTATGGCCACAGTCAACTGAAATCAGTTAAGTTTCAGTTTGGTGAGGGTTTCCCTTGATGTTAGAGACCTTCTTGTCACCAGTAGTGACAGAAAATGGGGCAGGGCCCACCACTCCTGACCTGGGAAATGCAGAGAGTAGAAGAGAAAAGCTGGTCTCTAGAGAGACAGATTTAAACAACACAGAGACGAAAGCTGAATTTCAAAGGACCCCTACTGGAGTGGCCCATGACAAGCCTTATTCTCCGGTTTCTAGATCAGTGATGCAAACAAATAAATTTATATTAGTTACCTCTCCACGACTGAAACTCTGAAAAGAGTATTTCAGCAATATACATGTACAGAGTGGAGAGATTTAAATAGTTCACTTATATTCTTTTAAAAGGAAAACAAAATCATAAAGACCATTTTTCTTCTGCAATAATAAATAGAAACAAATGAAACATGCACTCCCTTTAATAAGGAAAATCAAGATGGCATTCATGAGATTAAAAAGCAGCACACAATAGAAAAGTATACTACAGAAACACATAATTATTTGGAAAAACTTGACTTTCATTAACATTATTAAAAATGTGGTCTGTATGCAGAGAGCCAAGAAGTTTTGTAAAACACACTGGCACACACAAAGGTAGAAACACACTTTCTCCAACCTGTGCTGAAGGTGGAAGGAAAAGCCCAGGGGGCTTATTTTTCCGATATTCTTATTTTTTAATAACAATCTTAGGTTATACTTGCATCAAGATTGTTATTAAACACAGAAACCAAACTACTGAACTTTCTCCTTACCAGACAGAGTATAGCACCATTACTGTCAAAAATCATAGAGATTATGGTCACTGGATTACAGGTTGGGATCAGCCTGGTCCAAAATGTCCTTTTAATTCCCGGGAACTCAAAATTGTAAGGCACAGTTTGTCCTGACTCTAAGGAAGAAGCCACTTTGGTTTCCTAGGCAAAAATGCTCTCGATAGTGATTTAAAACATTGCCACATAAAGGGAAAGCATGAAACAGAATGGCTTTTCTCTTGCCACTGAGAATGTGAAAGCCTTATGTCCTTTGATTATTACTAAATTATTATCAAACAAGGAATTTCTGTCAATTGAATTATCCATAAGATAAACTAAATTTTTGGAACCATTCATAAGCAACCAAAGTAGTTATTTATTTAAATTACATATTTATTTTTCTTATTTCTCTAAAAAATATGATAAGCAGCAAATAACTACTGATATATGACTCCTACAAATAACTCCTCTCATTTCCAGAAACCAAGGCATTTCAAGCTCAATTTCAGTGTGTAGGTAGATGGGAAAAAGAGAGGAAAAAAAAAAAAAAGTATGGATTTTCCTCTATTCAGTGGCACTTGCCATCCTTCCTTAAACCTGCCCTGGAGACACAGTCTCTCGCGGTAGCTAAATTCTATTCTTTTTAGCCACTTAATCAGACGAAAATATAATACTTTGAATTCAAACCTATATAGATAATTTAACTTCCTACATTTCTCAAAATACAACTGTTCCCTAGCAAGGATGTCTTTAGTGCAGATAAAATTGATCACTACTGATTTAAAATGAGTTCAATGTTTTGAACCTACCAATGACAGTTTGTCCACAACACATGTTTTAAGAGGCAAGAAAATTACTTTGAAGTTGCACATGTGTAAGTTTCTGGGCTAGTTAGCAGCATCATTTTTCTTCTGGATCTTAATCTGGATCTTCATTGACCAGCGTTTGCATCCTGACCCTCAATGATGGGCTGTGTAATCTTGAGCTAGTTACTGAAACTGTCTGTGTCTCAGCTTTCTCTTCTGTAATACGGGCTTATTTATAACACCTACAGGACAGGGTCATTTTGAATATTAAGCAAAATAATGTAAATCATAATTTGTGTTGATTTTTCCATCATCTTGTGTTGAATGCATCTATTTCTTTTACAGTCATTCTATTATTATATAAAATTTACCTATTGACAGAAATAAAACATCAGCAAAATGGAAAGGGAACCAACCATATGGGAAAATATATTTGCTAGTGATACTTCAGACAAAAGTTTGATCTCTAAAATATACAAAGAACTCACACAACTCCTCTCCAGGAAGACAAACAATCCAATTAAAAAATGGGCAAGGGACCTGAACAGACATTTTCCAACGAGGATATACAGAGGGCTCGGAGACATATGAAAGGATGCTCAGCTTCACTAGACATCAGAGAGATGTAAATTAAGACCGCAAAGAGATGCCACTTCCCAACTGTCAGAATGGCCATCACAAACAAATCAATAAACAACAAGTGCTGGTGAGATTGTGCACTGTTGGTGGGAACGCAGATGATGCAGCCACTGTGGAAAACAGTATGGGATTTCCTCAGAAAACTAAAACTGGAACTGCCTTTTGACCTGCCAATTCCATTGCTGGGATTGCACCCTAAGAATCCTAAAATGGGTATTCAAAAGAACCTACACACCCCAATGTTCATAGCAGTACAATTCACAATAGCCAAGTGCTAGAAGCAACCTAAATGCTCCTCAGTAAATGAGTAGATCAAAAACTGGGGTATGTTTATACTACACAGTAGGAAGAAAGAAGGAGCTCTTACCTTCGTGACAGCATGGTTGAATCTAGAGATCATTATGCTAAGTGAAATATGCCAGGTGGTGAAAGACAAATAGCATATGATCTAACATATAAGTGGACCCTAATCAACAAAACAAGCAAGCAAGCAAAATATAACCAGAGACATTGAAATAAAGAACAAACTAACAGTACCCAGAGAGGAGGGAGGAGGGAGATAACAAGCAAAAGAAGGGAAGGGTCATCAAGGAACATCTATAAAGGACCCATGGACAGAGCCAAAGGGGGGAAGGATTGAGGGTGGGAGGGGCATGAGAATGTGGTGGCAGGAAAATGGAAATAACTGTACTGAACAACAATAAAAAAATTCAAAAAATTAAAACAAAATTAAAATATTTTGGGAGATAATATAAACAAGGAATAAAATAGCATTTATTGAGCAACTAGTATATACTGATGTCTTTACATGTGTCATCTGGTTTTAACTGGTAGTTTTATATTTGGTTTTCTTAAATATTAATTTTCTCTTTTCTTTAACCCTCTAGTCTTCAATATTCATTCAATCAATTGCACAACATTGAATTGCATAACATTCAATTTTATTTCAGAGATGCTCACTTATTTAATATTCATCAGCTGACTAGATGTAGAGATTTTTTCAAAGCATCCACAGTGAGTTGATCTCTTGGAATATTTTAGATGAGAAGGTATACCGAGTCCACATTCAACCCTGTTTTTCTCTTCAGTCTCCTGGTCTCCAGGGTCATATTCTATAGGATCCAGATCACCACAGTCACTGCCATTCACACTCATTCTCAGTTAGGCATAGAAGAAGCACTCAAGGAAGCACACAAAGGTAACATTCTTTATTTAGGAGATGACTCTCCCTATTTCTCAAAACCCACACTGTTCATCTTCTCTTTGCCTTCTGTCTAAATTTTAGTCTAATTTTCCAGGCCTTACAAAGTGCAATTTATTAAAAACAGAAAATGTAAAGAAAAATAAAGAAAGGAGGAAAATAAGAAGGGGAGAGATTATAGAAGAGATGGCGGGAGGGAGGAAAGAAGCACGTGAGAGTGACCACAAAAGAAAAAACAAGGAGCGGACAGTTGTCTTCAGGGTCTGCACTTGTGAAAGTTTTTCTAAATAAACCATGAGGCCAGTACACATGGCATGGTCTTTCCCTAGGAAATAAAGAACAACCTCAAGTCTCCTTAAGTCCCCTTAAAATCCAAGAGAGATTACAGATTTTTTTTCATTATAGACTAAAACAACACATACTATTATGAGAGTTTAAGGTAAAAACAGTGTCAGATTTTTATGTTCAGCAACATGGCTGACAGCGAGTTATTTACCAGTGAGACCAAGCACCCTGCACACCGGTTATTTTCTGAGCCTTAATTACATAGAACAGTAAAGTGATTAAGTGACACTGTTGCTGTTAGAGTTTTGAGCAACAAGGTCAATTGAAATCAATCTCTAAACATATGTTTCTAAAGAGAAGGCTATTTATAGATAGAAGACAGTACATTGCTACTGTCTTCTCTTATTGCTATTCTTCATTTTATCCATGGGTAGATTATGCATTGCAGGAACCTCTGATCTGTGACTTCCAATACAGCAAGACACAATGAGTAACTGCCTTTTTCATTCATTCCAAAAAAACGTTAAATGAGTGTAGAAAGTGTGCAATATATGCTGAGAGCTAAATAAATGTAACTTAACAGACTTTTGTATGTTTCAAGGTTCTTTTTACATGCTGTCTAGTTCATTATCAAAATGAATATGTGCAGCCACGATAAAATGTTTTTATTTGCACAGTTAATGTGTACCAGGGGTATTAAGAACTCCCATCTTAGAATAAGTTATACAGTAGAGACTGGACCCTAGAGTCTCTGATTCTGTATTTTATGACCATGGCTTATATTTTTGACCCTCAGTATCTAAGAAACTGGAGGTGGGGGGAAGACCTCTAAGACTGATTCTGCTAATTAAATGCAGACATCAGAAGATAATGAATCCGAGAAAAGATAAGGTTGGCATTTTACAGAGACTTGATGGCTCACAGGCAAGCAGGACGTGATTATAATTTGATCAAATTATTTATCATCTCTAAAAAAATACGGCCTCTCTCTAAGGGGCTGTAATCTTTTGAAGGGAGTAGAATACATGGGAGACGTGCACAGAAGAACCTCTGCAATATGCCTATTCCAGAGCTGTGCTGAGCTGTGAGGTGTCCTCGCCCAGGGACTTGATTTGTCTCCTCTGCCTCTGCAAAGATTCTTTGTATGAAACTGTCCTTAGTTTATCTTATGTATATACCACTAACCATTTCACCCAGTCGTTTATTCCTGATTCCATGCTAAATAAACAGAGTTATGCATATCATTGTCTTGCCAAGTGCTGGACAGGACATGCTACTCTCTTGTCAGTAAATAAACTGACATCTTGAGTATACTCTTGCTTCCTACACCTCCCTACCACCCTTGCCTATTGGGAGATTCTGCACCAAGTATATCTGATTTCATTGGCAGTGATGGTTCCCACTGGAAATTACTAGGCTGACTTTATAGCTTTCACCCCAGTCTCGTGAGCTTCCTTTACATGAATCAAACCCCAGGTGACATATCCATTCTTGAGAAGGTGTTGACAAATTTCTAAGGTTACAAGGCTTCAGGCCAGGCTCAGGAATGTACCAAATCCCTGTACGTCATGCTACCCGTCAGGCTTCCAGAGAAGCAGCTGGCTGGCCTGACCCAGAAGCAGCTTCCACTTCACTGCGCCCTACCTTGAACTTCCAAATCTTATATTTCCACATAAACTGCCAAATATTTTACCAATGTAAGACATGTACTTCTAATTGCATTATGACTCAAATGTTTTTCTTACAAAGGAACTAGCTCTTTTACATAATCACCTCAATCCACAACATATTCTCTTAAGGGATAGAGAATAATGACAATAAAACAGGTCTAGAACACCTTCACAGAAATCTATGGAGCCAGATATATTGAGGATTTTAGAATATTTTAGATTTTAGAAAAATAATGAAGCAAAAATTCTGTATATTTCATATTATATGTCAGATTCCAAGATAATAATTGAATGCATTAATCAAGTGCATTACATTCTTTCAGATGTCTATAATAAATTGAAGAATTAAAAGTTAAAATGAGACCCATGTAGGTTTAAGTCAAAATTTTGATATTAAATGAATTATAAAACTGCTTTCAGTTTTTAGAATGTATGGATTTCAGAATTATGGATAAAAGCTTGTGAATCATTAATAATAATCAACAAGCATTTATTGAGTTCTCATTATATAGTCATAGTAATATTATGAATTAAGTGGTTCCTGACTGTCTTCATATAAATAATAGGAATCAAACATTTAAACACATTTCAGAGATTTGCCCAAAGTCACACAGTTAGTAAGTTGCTGAGAACATAATAAAAAAAATTAGCATCTTGTACTAAAACATGACATTATATGAACTCCAAAAGGAAAATTGAAAAAGATGCACAAGTTAAATCTTTCAGCTCCCTCCTCACTTTATCTATTTAGAAGTAGCCAAAAGTATAGATCATGAAGTCAGACAACTGGATTAAAAACTAACCCAAAACCTTGGGAAAAGGCACTTCAAACTCTCTAATGCTGGTTTACGAAATGGCAGGCTAATGGTCCTGTAATACAGTGTTGTTAAGATGACTAAATACAACAATGTCAGGTGGCATGGCTGAGAGTGCATTCAGAAGTGACCCTGAGTGGCCTAGTCCCTGCCTTTGCAGGAATTAAGAAGCCCACAGGACTCATACTGCTCCTCATCCCCAACCAAGGTCTCATCGTTTATCTCAAAAGACTGGACGACGAGATCCACAAAACTCTTATATCTTCTGGTCAAACATTCTTTCCCAATCTTCCCATATTATCATCTATGACACCACCCAATCTCAAGAAAACGCAATAGTTTCAACTTGGATACAAACTCCCATTTTGTGCTATCCACAGCTGAATTTGGGACTCTCTCCCAGACCCATCTTCTGGCTCTCAAAATATGTGCTCGTCAACAGACTCCCTCAATTTCTTCTCTGAATATCTCCTTGGTGAAATCAAACTGACCTCGAAAAAAATGGATTTCTCAGAATCCTTTCAAGAAGAAGCCATATTTAATTTGTTTGTTTCTCATTTCAATTCACATGGGACCTGGAGGTACGTATAGCTTTTCCTTGTTATTTCCAGACCACTAAGATAAAATAAATAAAATAAGACAATACAATTAAAAGAAAACAATAAAATAAAATAAAATTTATCAGGAAAACACACATACCACCTTTCCCCACATTCACAATCTCTGCAGCTGCATCTGTTACTCTTACTTCTCTCCCGTTGTGACGATGACCCTCCAGGTGTGAACAAGAGCCATCCCTTCCAGCCAACTCAAAAATCTAAATCAGAATTTTGTCTCAATCACTTCCACGTCATCAGGTTTTTCCTTTTAGTTAGATAATTCGTATCAGCATATACACTTGCTGTAATATTTCCAACCAAGAGAGGGGGTGGGGGTTGGTTGCTTGCTTCTATAACTTTCTAGCCACTTCCCCAGTCTCCGTTCCCTGTGTCAACAAAACTCCCCTGGAACAATCTCTAAACACCGCCCTACATTTTTCTCCCATGCTCTTGAACCTCACCCACGATTTCACAATTTGGCATCACAACTCCATGGAAACTGACAAGGTTATGCGTGTGGCCCATTGTCTGTCCTCATTTTTACCTTGCCTCCCAGTGTCTGACCATATTGATTCCATTCTTGAAACACATTCTTGTCATAAGGCCATATTCTTCATTTTTTTCTCCATCATGAATATTTACCTTTTTACAATTTCTTTTTTGCTCTATTGCCTACAGTCAAGCTTTTGACCAATTTGCTCTAATGTTTACAGTTAAGTAATTGGCCCTACAATTTGCTGTAATGCCTACAGATGATGATTTTGCCCTACAATTGACTTAACTTCCAAGATTAAAATGCTTAGAACTATCACTGACTTAATTTCCCTTTCATCCCACAGTTTATCCATTAGCATATGTAGGAGGTTTATAGCTCAAAAATAACAGTTTCTACTACCTGTAAAACATGGCCTGAATGCAAGCCCAAAGTATTCACCTGGATAATTGAGGGAGGTTTCTGATAAGCCTGTTGCTTTTCATGCTCCATTTCCTCACAGTTTTGTTTCATGTTTATATAGAGCAGAGAGAGAGAGATACTTTGAAAATGTATCAGATTGACCATTGAAAGAAGGTGAAGGGATTAGTCAAAAAACATATGAATGACCCATGGACATGGGCAACTGTGTGGGGATTGACTGTGGGAGTGGGGGTGGGCTCGGTGGAGGGGAGCAAAGGGGGAAAATTAGAACAACAGAAATAGTATAAACAATAAAATATTTAAATTAAAAAAGAAAGAAAATGTATCAGATTATGCACTTTCAATGCGGAAAAGCCCCATAAATTATTAACCAGTTAGCATACAGCGTGTGAAGGGCCTATATGGCCTATTAAAGATGCCTACACATATTCATTGAATATCTACCACTCCAAGGCTCTCTATTATGATGGTAGCTAAGAAAAATCCAATCCTTTTGCTCATAAATAGCTTACACACTTTTCTACATTCTATAGGTCACTATCCTAATTGAGGTCAGTGTTATTAATTCTTAGATTTCTGTAAGAGCATTTTTATGTTTCACTCCCTTTAAGCCAGTCCCCACAATAAACCATAAAAATCCTTCTCAAGCACAAATTGATCATACCGTTTTTATGCTGACAATCTTCTACCAATGACTCCCTGCTAACCTCAGGAAGGTTTTAAAGTCCCTAAACTGATTTAAAAAAAACACTTAATAGTCAGTTTGCCTTTTTACCCTAAACTTTTTAATACCATTCTTTCATGATCCACCCCCATCCCCCAAGAAACGTAAAGACAAAACAAAATAACAGCAACAACAACAACAACAACAAAACCCTGGAAAGTCATCTTGGTTTTAGGGCTCTAATCCTACTTAACTAATTTTAAGTAGGATTATTATCTCATACTCTACAGATTTATATTGATAATAGTAATTCTATCTAAAATACCTTTTATATCTTGTAAATGAACAAAGGAGTCACCAATAAAATGGAGTCGGGAAGCCTCGAAGGAAGGGCGTTTGAGCGTGTACTACTCACCGAGCTAGTAGACCCCAGCAGAAAGAAGAAGGATTTCCTTCTAACCCAGCAACAACAAGCTGCCCACTGCTTGCAGCCAATTTAAAAAAACAAAAAAAATGCCACAGCTTTCCCCAATTTCCTCCTTAAAAACCTAATCGAAGCTGACTTCTTTATCTCCTTTACTTGCCTATGGTTCACTATAGTTTGCATGTCCCCATTTGCAATTCCTTCGCTACTTGAATAAACTCCTTTTGGCTAAAAACCTTATTATTTCATTTTTAAGGTTGTCACTCTTTTTCCACTTTTGTTTTTTTAATCCTGATTAACTCGTGTTTTAAGATCTCCTCTCAGAATTCCATAGCAGCAGAAAGCCTGTTACATTCCCGGTAAGTTGAATGTGTTACTCTCCTATGTGTACCCACAGTACCCTGAGCATGGGCTCACGAATCACTTACTGCCACTTACTGGCTTGTCATTGCCACGATCGCAGCTTCCTCGAGGCCAGGAGCTATGTGTTGCTTCAGCTGGATTCCTAGTACTTAGTATATAGTATAGTACTTGGAGTTACATGGGCATTTAATATATACATAAAGAAGGATAAATAAATGAATGAATGATGAATAGGATAATGGAAATTTGGAAAGCTTTATATATATATACATATAATATAATATACATATATTAATGTTTAAATATAATGTTTTAAAAGTTCACCATTGAATGTATTGACTTTTTATTTCTTCTTTATCCTTTCTTCTCTACTTAGTAAGTACTTAGTCGTTGATTCCTACCTGCTCAGTAGTGGGGTTGGGACTTGGTAGGCCCTAACTACTTGTAAGAGAATTGGTAGGTCTTCGATAATGGGTGGGCCTTGGATAATCCCTCCTTTCAAATCCCACTCTGCCTGCTCTCAGATTTGTGTCATAGCTTGCCATCATCATCTTGAAACTTAATCCTACCCTAAGCCTGACTCTATCATGTAATGGCCAACACTAAACACAACTAATTGTTTGTATAGGTCAGCGTGAATTTTTTCACCATGTATGAGAAACTGATACATATTTTAGGGACGGGAACCGTGTTGAGGGGTTTTCTATTTCACTTACTAAGAGGAAGAAAATAATGTATTACACTTTTTAATCATTTCATAAAATGGGTTATAGATAAATTGCAATTTATTGTTATAGTTTCAAAGGATTCATCTTGGCATTCAACATGTTCGTTGGAATCATAAGCAGCCTTGAATACATGAACAAAACAGTACCATTTCTATTTTAATGTATTGCTTCATATAGGAGAATAGTCCTTAGATCAGCTCTTATTACAAGAATATTGCATTATAGTGTTCTAATTTAGCAAGTCACTCTACTTTAAAATATGGTCACGTAACTAATTTACAGAAATGAAAAGCAAATGTGAAAATGTTGTAATTGTGTTCTGGGGGAAAGCACATTCTTCAGTTGTCAGTATCTCTAATTTCCCCATCATCTTTTTTTTTTCAGATGATTGCTACTTAATATAGTCAACGGGTTTTTTTTTTTTTCAATTTGATGAGTCATCATCTTACAATAGTAATATTGCAAATAATTTGTTAAAAATATTAGGACTTTCTCTGTTGGGTACTACATTTCAAAAAACAACACATTTATATCATTTAAGGGCAAGGAAAATGTTTGCATTTAAGCTTACTTAGAAAGACAAAAATAAGCCTCTTACAAGGAGAGGAAATACTGAGAGTATACAGTAGCTGAATACACTGCTTAGCGTAGTTATTACTATCGTTTGACCTCTGATGCCTCAGCTTAGTGAATTATCAAATGGACTGAAGAGATCTGGTGTTTTCTTTGAACACCACCATAAACTCCAGATTTTATTAAATATAGTTAAGCCATAGCTGGATTCAGCTAACCCAACACATCACGCTATCCGTCTATCTCACAGGAGTGGAGGGAAAGCTAATTAAAATGGCCACAGGGAACTTCTAAATAGGTAGCTACATGAAATAAAAGTAAAAAAATAGCATTTTTAGTTAAGCAATGGGAATTACTAGGTATCTTGATGTTTCTAATGTTTTCCCTGAACTCTTCCTACCTCCTCCTTTTTAAAATCATTGAACTTTAACATTATTGGTAAATGTGATGCCACTTTTTAAGCTAAATTTATAAACTTATTAAATACTCTACAAGCAGTGTTACTAAATAGCAGGTGTAAGCCATGATTTAAATTACTCTAATAGTGTAATTCTAAAAGTCTAATATGAAAACTCAGCTTCCACAGATGTTTGAGTTGAAAGCTTCCACTTATCAGTATCACTCCAATTGCAATGGAATTAATACAATTTACTTTGATTTATGGGCAAAATGCTCATTTTGATTTGACTGCCCTTGTGGGGATTATATAAAGGCAAGCTTTACTTTTAATTCTTTACCATTCAAATATGTGGTGGGGGTGAAGGAGATCCAAAGCATCCCAGAGACAATTGATATCCATGAAGTTGGCCACTTCATATCACCCTCACCCTTTAAAACCTTTTTTCTGAAAACACACATTCACCTGAATGAGATGTATCTCTTAGATTTTGAACATAGTTTGATTTGAGCTGTGAACATTACCCCATAACATCATTACACTGCTCTTTGCCAGTGTCCCTTCCTTCACCCCCCTTTCAAACATAGCATGGCTAACACCTATTTGTGTCCAATATTTGATCCAAAGATATACCATCTTAGGAGTTCTCTTGTAATTACCTGAAATTAATTGAGCAACAGGGCTTCTCCTGAAACAAATGAGGTGTTGGCAGCTGTAATTGATAACTGGCCTTGAATGTGAAGAGAAATTCGAAGGCCAAGAATTTGGACTTCCAGCCATTTCACATCTGCCCAGAGTCTTCTCGCACTGCACCCCGTGGATTATCACTTCCACTGTTCTGAGAAAGGAGGCAGTTTCCCTACACTCTCCCCAGTCTAATAAGTCTCCTCCTTTGGTGTCCACAGCTTTCATTTTTCTCTATCATTTTTAATATTCATATGTCTCACCCTCACACTAACCAACAAGCTTCTTAAGAAAGCTTTCTTGTCTTTATCCCTGTAATAAAGCCAAACACTCAGTACCTAACCAGTAGATATTGAATAAATAAATGAAAGAACAGCCTCAGACAGGTGGCTTAGTTGGTCGGAACATAGTCCCACACACCAAAACACTGCGGGTTCATTTACGTGTCAGAGCACATACCTAAGTTTTAGGTTCAGTCTGCGGTCAATATTTCTCTCTCACATTGATGTCTCTCTCTCCCTCTCCCTCTCTCCCTACTTCCTCTCTCTCTAAAAAAATCAATAAATATATCTTTGGGTGAGTATTAAAAATAAGTGAAAGAATAAATTAATAACAAATTGTGGCAAACCAATAGAATAGCATCATGCATGTTTTCATAGACTGTTTGCCGTAGGAATTTTCTTTCCTCAGTAGTTAGAGGAATATAGTTGTCACTATGAAAATTGATAATCATCACATCACTGTGTACAATGCATGGACTGAGCTCCAGTAACTTTTGTCAATGTGATAAGAGACTGTATCCATTTCATATAAATACATACAGAAGAAAACAAAAATATTTTTGTCTAAATCCCAAATGACAAGGGATGACTGGAATACAAGGATCTTGCATCTTAAAAATTATGACCACCAAAAAATAGGTCTTTCCATTCTGATGGGAAATAACTGGAAGAATATATAAGCCAATTCCCAAGGAGAAATAAATTATCCTGCAGGCTGCTGGTGCCTACCCTGCAAAGTTAACTGCTGTAAAGTTGTTCAATAAAACCAATCTTTTAAAATAGATAATATCTACTTGTAAAGGAAGAATTTATTCCTTAGGCCTGGATTATTGAGTTCATTTGCAATTAAAAGTAAATCGTACCAAGAAAATCTCACAAAGATTTGGTCTCTGCTTGCCTGCTTTGTGGTGCGCTTTAGGAGAGAGGACTGTGTACACGCATGTAATCTTCCATGTCCCTACATGAGAACAATCTCAGACAGGGTAAGGAAACTAATGTTGGGTTAGGAGAAAATAGAATTTGCATAAACTAAGTAAATTTACTTTACATTATATTGAGAATGCACCCTGAAATGCTGTTTTATATGTGTAAAATGTAACCCCTGCGTGAATATCTCGAGAGCTGACTTTCTGATTACTGCGTGTCGGTTCCAGACCAACAAATGCTCAGCAGAGTGAAGGTTTAGATTTGGACCAAAGCTCATCTACATTTCAGTAAGTGTTTTGTTTTAAGCTTTAGTTCATCATTAGTTTATGTTTGTTTTGGCAGCTACGATCATTGGTAAATCTTGACAAGAGCCTGGTAAAAATCATATGTATGCATTTAAAGGACTGTAAGTAGCTTCACCTACCACTCTCAGCACTATTTTGATGCCCCCAAAATTGTTTCTGAGCACTAGCTTGGGCTCTTTTCCAGATCATGGCGAAATGATTTCTCTTCAATCTGGGAGGAGATTTTTGAAGACATAATGATAATTAAATAACCTGGAAATGTGTTGTTTTGGTCCAAACCCATAATTTGCCCTTTTATCACTTGTTAAGATCCAGATAGAAATTTATTAATCAAAGTCTATAGACACGCACATGCAAGAATCCGTGTATTTTGACAAACATTCAAAAAGTACATCAGTCCTTGTTAGAAAATGTATTTTCCTATAAATATTTCCCTTTTTAAAATCAGTTTTCTGCATGGATGTTTTCTATTCCTATCCTTTGACTTTGTCTCCTAATAAGAAGGATTTTTTCTTGTTACATGTTTTTTTTTTTTTTTAAACTGTGGCCTCTGCCTTGCACATAATATTCCTTTCATGATACTTTCTAATCTCAAGCAATTAGTGTATTTGCCCTCATATTTACTACTGAAAATTATCTTCTGACTCAGTGATTCTTTGTTAATATTTATCATAGATTGAAATATGTGTCCCATAATTTTTGTAGACTATATTGTATTGGATCATAAATCAAAACTTGAAATAACTCATTAAAATATGCAGCCACTAATTAGGACTTTCATCTATCTGTTACATTTAGAAGTTAAATCCCTAAGAAATATAATATAAAATCAGTACTTAATTTGCTAAAATTCTATTCACAAATAATCATCATCATGTGTTTTCTCATAAAGATAAGTAATTGCAGCAACTGGGCCCTGACTGCTCATCCAAATTACCAGTGAGCCTGCATGTCTCCAGCAGCCTCCCAATCCTCTTGGCAGGGTCAGGGGCTCCTCCTCGGTCAGACTCCCATTCCCTGTTGTGGTCCTTGTCACTCTGCATTATAATTGCTTTTTTAATTCTCTCTATCCCCTAGTAGACTGAAGTTCTTAATAAGAAGAAATTATGCTCATGTTAAATCCCTAGTGTCTAATATAGGTGTTATAGTTTCTGTTTAATAAGTATGTTTGCATGAAAATATTAATATCAGTTGAACAGTCAATTAAGAAAATATGTAATGAATCACATGTGCATGCTCTGCAGTCTACTAGTACTAATTATTTGTGCTTTTGAAAAGTGTTATAATTGAGTCAGCTTCTATCAGGAAAAATATAGCTGTTTTCATCTAATTGAATAAGCAACATTCTTCCTTCAGTGCAAGTGTTTTTCTTTAATTGAACATCGAGTCCTGCTATGTGTGATTGTCATCAAGAGAGTTAATGTCAGAAAAAAATGAAGACCATAAATAATATTTCGTCTCCACAGGTTTGGTATATTAATTAAATATAATAAATATGCAAGAGTGTTTGATGCACAGTATCATTTAACCAAGTGGAGGTCCTTTGTTTATCATTAGGGTGTATAGTTTGTATGTTTGTGTGTATGTGTGAGCACGTGCACGTATGTTTTCACTTCAGAAAAAGTTAAAGAAAAAGCAAATAAAAGGCAAATAACTGGCAATTTTTCTTTAATAAGAAATACCATTTCTTTGGTCTTTGCTCTTAAAAAAATAAACAAGCGATTTTACGGTAAAAGACTCCTATCTTCAGTTTTATATTATGTACTCTAAGTTGATATTGAAGTTAGCAGAAAAACTTTAAGGAACAATGTTAATCAAACCCAAAGTAGAAAAGAGAGGCATTTCCAAAATCCTGGGGCAGTAATTCTGTTTTGGCGGCAATTCTGTCCCTTCTGGTCCCACTTAACCTCATGATAAGGAAAATATTAGGTTGACCATAAAATCCATATGGTTCTTTTCTGTAAAATAAAATACATATTTTTCACTTTCACCAATAACTTCATTGATTTGGAATATTTTGTGTATGTCAGCTCTCTCTCATGTGGTATAATATTGATTGTTCTCAATTAATGTCTCTATTTGATCACTATTAATTTCATCTGGTCTATCCAATCAGGGAGCATTGTCCAGGGAGATATTGCGAGCACAAAACTTCATAAACCACTTTTGACATGTTCAATCAGTCACAGCACCTTCTCTATGCACTCTATAAATATATATATTTTGCATTTTAGTTGCATTTTTACCTTTCTTGACATAATAAAGCATAATATGCAGAAAACATTGCTTATTTTCATCCATATTCAATATTAAAATGACTACACAAAAATGCACCAGTTTTGATGAGTTTTTTTAAATGCATGCTGATATGGCTGATATGACAGCTGTCACAATACAATCTAACAAAATTTTTTTCGAATGAAGTTAAAGACAACTAAGCTCTACTAGAGCCGTCTTATGGGGGGAAAAAAAAACATTTTGGCCAATCCAATAGAAAATGTTTCCCAACAATAAAACTTTGATTTGGCTCCTGAAAGTCAACTATTTGGATTAATCAAGCTGGCATTGCTAAATATTTTTCACAAGTCATGATTTCTTGAAGGTTCTGGAAGAGTAACTATATATATTTATTATAATATATATCATATATAATATGTCTTAGAAAATATTATGCAAAAAGGCAATCTACAAATAAATTTAAAATGTTTCCTAACAGTAAGACTTTATAATTCAGTAGAAAAGTAGATATCAGAAATGTTTTCATCTCAGGTATAACTGGGGTCTGATATTTGGGGAAATGAGGCCAACCACATAAGTAGGGAGTCAGTATTATTGTGATTTTTAGGTCTATTTTAAATACTTCCCTGCCCTGAAATAGCTCCCACACTGGCACTTGAAAATGCTATTAGATATCTTGAGCCCTAAAGTTTTAGTTCCTCACATTTCCCTATTACAATGAAATTGTCTTATAGAGTATAACACCATAGGAAGCATCAGCTAACACCTGATCAGGGATTGCTTCCCAATCTGGCAGACAGCTAATTAAGTGAAACAGTTCCTATGGGAAAGTACTCTGAAGATGGGGTGTCCATAAGGGGGAGAGGAATACTAACTGAGAAGAGGAATGCTAAAGAAATTTGGTCAAATTGAAATTTATCCTAGGGATCCACATATTGGAAATCAACTCCACTTTCTTTTCCACTCAACGATGTAGTGATTTCTAACCAGGAATATGTGCAGAATTGTTTGGGGTAGGGATTTACTAAAACTATGTCCTAAGCCCCCAAATTAACTGAATGCATCAGAATTTCTGGTGGATAAATGAGGTCTGCATGTTTAAAATCTCTCCAGATAATTATGTTCCATATACCACTGCCATAAATGGCTAGCAAGTGAACTACGTTGGGATCAATTCTGTTGAACCAACATTCATTGGAAACTAACTACATAGAAAGGGCAGTGTTTAGGTAATGTGCATGCAACAGATGCACTAGACAAGAATCTTATTTTCAAGATTATAATTTACAAAGAATAATACATCATGAGCATTGGAAATGCAAGACATAATCCATTCTTCTAAAATACTGCAAATAAAATGTCGAGGAGTAGATTACTTTTGAAGGGAATATTAAGGAAAGGCTTTCTGGAGCACATGTTCAGGTCCCTTTCCCATTCCTCCTCCCTTCCCCTGGTCTCTCACAAAGGTCTTTATTGGCAGTCTGTCCCAGCCTTAGTCTCCTTTGTGTCCCTAAGCCATGGTAGGCTTAAAACCATAAGTAGCCTCAGCTAAAATGGGCGGGGGGATTTGGTAACATTGGTGGCACAGTAGATTCTAGTAATTATCCCTTGTACTTTGCTCCACAATGGAGTACCCATGCATTCGACCCCGGGACATTGGGTGTCTAATACAGTGCTCACCACACCACCACACCATCACATTTATTTTGAGAATTCATGGAAGGTTCACTACCGTATAAAGTAGAATAATTGACTGTGAAAGATAGGAACAAATAAAACCTCATCCTTATCTTCAAGGAACATATAAACTATTCATAATGGGATCTTGGTTTTAGGGTTCTGAGACCATGCTGTACCTTTGCTTCTCCCATTTTACCTTAGGAATGAGCTTCTGTGGTAGCAGCCCAGACACCTGTCTCAATCCTCATCCTCCCATAGTATGTCTGTGGTTGTTACATGTGTTCTCCAAGGACTGACCACCTGTTTCTGAATTCCGTGGGCTTAAGTTCTGCCTCACTTTGGAATTATTCAGAGACCTCCATGTACTCCCCACAAACATATACCTCCTCAATGCAAGGAGTGAGAGAGGGCCAGTGGAGGGGACAAAGGCACGAGGCATAAGTGGTGAATCGTAAGTCAACATTTTAGTTTACAATACAGCTAAAATTCTAGCAGGATATCTTTTGAGAAAATTAATTTATCTCTGAACAAAGACTAGTAGACAGTGAAAGAAAAGTATCCTTTTTTATGTACCACTCCTAAGTTCCCCCAAATCTCTACAGCATACTACAGTTGCATCTGTTCTGCCACCTAGCATGTATTCCATATTTGCAAGCATTTTGCAAGCCACTACTGGTGTTTAATCTTGGGATAATGCCTTCTTAATATGCTAACCCCAAGAGTATTTTGAAGAGCCTAAATGTGAATTATTGTTTGTAAAAAGGAGATTTGGCTGCTTCAAATCATGTCTGTCTGTAACTGAAGACACGACAGCTTTGGAATAGAAGGTCATGTCTGTGCAATCAAACCCGGAAGGGTAATTATGACACAGCAGCATCAAGGGAGAAGTGTATCATAATTAATGAGAAATGGCCATCATTAGTAAAATATAATTTTGAAAATTATTTTACATTTTACCAGTGGCACAGGGTGGCAGAGAGAAACTTGAAAAGTTGAAATATCTTTCTATAGTTCTTATACCAAACTTTCATTAACAGTAAGAAGGAAATAAAATGATGCTCATCCTATAAGGTATTAACAATATTCCCTTATATTTAGTTGTTTATTAACATACTACTTAAGACAGTATTTTTATACACATTGTCTATATTAAGAATCACAGTAGTATTTTGAAGCAGGCAGGAAAGATTATTACTTTATATATATGTATATATAAAATGCATATATATAAGGCATATATATGTATGTGTATATATTCCTTCAGATATTATATATATGTAATTCATTGGTCCATAGACCTGAAAGGTTTAGGAGTAAGTCTTGTTACACTCGCGGTTAAGCCTTAATCCAAGTCAGGAATATCTGTATCTCAAGACACTTTGTTCTGCTCTTTCATTAAGCAGGCTCCCTTCAGGATAACCAGTTGACTTCAGCAGTCCCAGTCTCCAAAACCCACACTTCACACTCCACAGACAGTGAAAGGTTTTTCTTTTCACAGAAGTCCCAGCAAATGCTTCTTTTGATTAATTTTCTTCTGAATATGCTATTTGCCCTACTCTGAATCAAATATTGTGGCAACACCAGATGGATAGTCCAATTGTTTTAAGTCAGTGTGGCTGGCGTTGGAGAAAATTCTACCGAAACATGAGAAGTAGAGGGGTGGTTTCTCACAGGAAATTTGGAAGATTATTCCTAGCAGGAGGGAGAATTGGTACTGAGAAAGAAAGCACAAATGCCTACTACTAGGACATTTAAGCCTCCACCCACAAAAAATGTACGCTATTGCCTCTGAAGTGAAATCATGTGTTTGTATATAAATCCTTGTTGTTTTAAGTATAAAGCACAAGACACATACCAGTCATACGTCTTTTTAGTTATGTGCAGGTTTCTGTTAATTCCCTCAGATAGATTCTCAACTGTGTAAATGGCTAGGGTCTTTGACACTAGTTTGTCAGGCAACTTATTCACTAAAAGTCAATGAGACTTTTCTCCAAGCAAAGTTTTTCACGAATCTGTTTCATTATACCAGAAAAATAAGAAAATGTTTGCAATACCCCTAACTGACAAGGTACTTGAGTGTTAAGAATAGACTGCTTCTGGAAAAAGAAAAAATCCTCCTAATCCCACTTGATGTGAGGTTTCTTTCTAGATTCTATTTGCTAGCTTTCTATCTGTGAGCTTCACTTGTGCCCTAAGGAAGACTTCCTTTGTCATTCCCCACACCTTGTATGATTAGCGACCTCCTTCTGTGTTCCCAAAGAGCCCCATTCATACTTCTGCTCATCTTGGTGTGTTTTAAGTGTCTCTATTCCTTTGCAACCATAACCACTATCACCATTAAAACCAATTAGAGACCATGTTCTTAAGTATAATTGCCATCAATATTTCTTTTTCTGTAATTTCTCATAGTAACTAGGGATTGCTCTGACCCAATCCCGCTTTCTTAGAAAGACAAAGACTAGTAGGGGAAGAGCAAGAATTAAGTCGGCAGTCTCCTGTTCATGCCAGGAATTATGTTTGTTGATCTATGTGGTCTATCAACAAACCCCTGTGTCCTCCCTGCACACACTTTATACTCTTTTTCCTCTTCACACATGCAGAGCACCAATAAATAGTTCATTCCCAATACGTGAACTATCTGGCTAGGAAATCAAACATCAAAACTGAAATCAAACATCAAATCTAAAATCAAAGGTGGATAATTTGCTGAGAGGTCTCAAGTGTCCTTACAACAAAACAAGTCAAAACAAAAAGGTAACTGTTTATCTCGATCATGGTAATCATTTCACAATATACACATATATTAAAACATCACATTGCACACCTTCTATATCTATACTTTTTTTTTTGTCAATTTTACCTCAGTAAAGGTGAGAGAAAAATATAGAGTTTGAGTATTTCCAACTACTTTATTTTTCACATACAATATGAAGAAGTTAGACAAGATAATATCTAAAGTCCTATTGAAATTCAGTCATTCTATAACAGGGTTAGAAAGATTTAATGGTAATGATTTAGGAAGGAGTGAACATTGATTATAATCTAAATTATACTAAGTGTTTGCATTCCAGGGTATTGTAAATCAAAGTCACTGTAAAATCACAAAAGGAGACATAAATAGACTTGCCTATTTTACCTAAGTATTTCATATTCATTTCCTTTCTGAGGGTATAATTTTAGAAAAATCACACCCCAGTATACAATACTTATAATGGATGAATGACTATATTTAAACTATATGTAACAGATTTTGCTTAGAAAAATGTATTTCTTCATTTTAATACCCTCTATAATATACCTGCAAGTTAAAACTTATTTTCCTTTTTTTTTTTTTCATGGTGGAAGACTACATTAATTCCCAGAATAAATTCTTTTTAAGTTTTATAACCATCAAAATTTCTTGGTGGATTTTAGATTTATCCACATGGCCTTCTTAAGTTCCATGTGTCATTCATTTTGAACCACTTTTACTTCTTAAAAATACCTTGTCCTTTTGACTCCCTATGAAAACCTTTGTGTATATTGTTCTGTCTGTGAAAATATTCTGCCTCTCCATCCTTTTGTCTATTTCATTCCTTTTCATTCCTAAGGTTTACCATAGTACCTTTTTTTTCTAGGATTCTTCTGTAGAATCCCTTTTATGGATATCTCTCAGAAATTTGTATAGAACCTTATTCTTCTCTCAACATTTTGCATCAGATTGCTTATTTATCCACGTGTACCCTACTGGCCTTAATCCCATGAGCTATAACACAGTTTCTGTATCACAGACTTTAGCACAGTCTCCCTTGGTGCATCATTGGCATGTCCTAGGTATTTGTCACATGTGTAAATAAATAAAAAATGCCATTGATTAAATACTAATTAACTAACCAAATTAAATGATTGATTTATTCTTGATTATTAGATTGTGACTGAAATGCACTATAAAAATCTATACAACTGGCTAATATTTCATTGTTTATAGTTTAGAATCATGGTATAGTGTGAGAATATAAGATAGCTCTTCTTCATGTAACATCTTTTTTTCTTTAAAATAAAATATGGTTTCTACTTTCCATTTGTGTGGTTAAGTCCAGTTTGGCAAGCTACTTTAGCATAGTATGAAATAATGTTTTCTTTATTATGACTGCTAATTTTATAGACTTTCCAACCTTGACTGCAAAATTCAGCTTCATGAGGTAAATTTTGTCCCATTTGGACCTAGAAATATCAAGCCTGTTGTTATTACACTTTCTGGCCTTTAGTAACAAATAATATTCTATATTCAACTCATCTAGAATATTTTAATAAAATAAATACTGCTGACCCTTCAAATATGTGGGGTTAGGAGCACCAATCCACACACAGTTGAAAATCCATATGAAAGTTTTTTTCAAAGTGTATTAAATTTATTAGGGTGGCATTGGTTAATAAAATTATGTAGGTTGCAAGTATACAATTTGATAATTTATCATCTTTATATTGCATTGTGTGTTCACCACCCAAAGTCAAATCTCCTTCTATCACCATATGTTTGACTACACTTACCCTTTACTGCCTTTCCCACAAACCCTTTTCTTCCAGTAACTACCCTATGGTTGTCTGCATCAACGAGTGTTTGCATGTTTGTCCTGTTTATTCCAAAGCCCTCTGCCTCCACGGAGTCCCACTGAGGGATGGAAAACACTGTTTTTGATCTGTGATTGGGTAAATCCATGGATTTAAAACCCAGATATAATGGAGGACCGAATGTATATTTACAGAAAACAATCCAGGAATAAGTAAACCTGAACAGTTCAAAATTGTGTTTTTCAAGAGTCAAATGTACATAACTCATAGTATAAACTAAGACATTTACCTGTAAGTTATTAGTTAATGCCTTGGGTTTATTCACAAATATACCCCTTCTTTTACAAAGGGTTACAGTTGCCATACATTAAAATGACTACAACTTCATTCTCAAAAAAAAAGAAAATCTGATTTTTCTGACCCTGAATTAAAATTAACATGAAAATTGCTACTGTCAAAAGGTTTAAGATAGACATGTAATATTTTAAACTTTTTATTGTTGCTCAATTACAGTTGTGCCCATTTCCCCCCATTACTCTCCCTTGCCCTGCCCACTCCCACATTCAATCTTCCCCTCATTGACCTTGGCCATAGGTCCTTTATACATGTTCTTTGACTTGACCCTCCCCCTTCTTTTCCCTGTTATTTTCCGTCCCTCTCCTCTCTGGTCACTGTCAGTTTTTTCTTTATTTAATGGAGAATTAGTGAAAGCATAGAACCTCAGACAAAACTGTAGCTTAGAATTAGAATTCCCATGTTTAATAATGAAGGCTCCTTGCAGGAAGAAAACTGAGGAAACTAAGTAAAAAAAAAAAATGGAGAGAGATGAAAATGTTTGTATGGTAACTGAATAAATGGATATCTAAATTAATGAAATTTCATTAAAATACTATAATATTTCATCTTTCATTACACCTAGTTTTTAAAATACTTTAAAAGCCTTCAAAACTATGAACTGATTAGCTTTTATACGCAGTTTGTTAATAATGAAATAATAAACATACTTAATTATGGTATTCTCAGTCATTTGTTCATTCAATGAATATATTTTGAGTACTTTCTCTGTGCCAAACATGGTTTTAAGTGCTAGAGGTAGAATAGGGAGCAAAATTGACAAACCTGCCACATCTGCTTATTCTTTTAAGTACTGACTTTATCAATCAAAGAACATTTTTAGTGTATGGATTTTCTTACAATTTTTACATTAAAAATAGCTTTAAAAATTAAAAAAATCTGTCTATTTTTAGAAAAGCTAATAATATATATAGTATATATTATAATAATATGTCAATGTAGTATATATTATATCACATATTATAATATTATTTATACAATATATAAATACTGTATATGTGTAATGAAAGTGGATTCTTGCTTATTTTAATGCTATGGTAATATTTTATGATAACAAATGGGGCAGCCAACACTAAATTATATTTTTATTGCCCTCACCATAGTATGCAGAGATTTCAAAGAAGCAGGGTAGTAATTAATATCAGATATATTTTCTCTCTCCTTAATAAATTATATTAAATGTATAAAAATAAAAGCTCTCCCCCAAACCTGGATGGTTTGTAATTTTTAAAAGGTAGAATCAAAAATATTTTTAAATAAGTGCCAATTTTTAATTTTTTATTATTTCATTCAAAAGTTTTTCTTTTGGTTAGAAAATTATTTACATTAAATTTTATTTTGAAAATAGCCTGCTAATATGTTTTAACTCTCTAACATGTCTCTATGAAAAAATTTCTCTAGAACAGTAGGCAGGGAATTTAAAAATATGGAAAGAAGTAAATAAGTGTATAGCAATAACTCAGTCTTCTAAGAAGCATTTTAATTTAATATTTTTTCACTTTAGACACTTTAGTGCATAAACCATTATCCTGTTGTTTGTTTGTTTTACTAGAAATGAAGCATTGCAAAATAATTTCTTAAATTGCCATTTTGGAGTAAAACACTCAATCTGATGCAAGGGTTTCTGAGTCACTAGCAAGAAGAATCATGAAAAAGCAATTTTTTTTTCATTTGGTTCTTCCCTCATCACAATTTGTTGGAGAAATAGCTCACATATATAAGACCAAACTAATTTCCATCAGATGTCCACTAAAAACCTCTTTCAAACTATGTCATTTGCATAACTTCTGTGTTTTAGAAAATTTCCTATGAAGATTCAATGGTCCATCACTAGAGAAATCCTCCCTTCCCAAAACTCATTCAGATCTTATAACATCTGAGTTTGGGTCAGAGGAAGAGGAATAATTTCTTAGTCTCATACAATTTCTATGCTGACAACTGGTTGACTCATAGAATAAGACATGAGTTACACTATTTTCATGTAATATAATCACAATTTGAGAACCCAACAATTAGTATTGACATAGATTGTTTAGTATTTATGAAATAAGCTTGAAATTCAATGAGTTATAAAAATTGTGTTTAATAAATAGAAACAATTGTGTGCTAAAGTATATTTAACAATATTTAAGAGCATACCAACTAAGCTATATCTGAACTAGGCTTACTTGAAAATCTAATCATCCTTGCTACTTCATTTTTTCTCACATTTGCTTATTCCTGACACAGACTAGGTAACAATTTCCAACCACTCACGTCCCTGGCTTCCTTTAAAACTGCTTCGAGACATAGTCTCCAGTAAATCTGGTGAACTCTAAATTCGTTCCGATCACAGTTGTTTTGTGTTTCCACAGGACTCTCTGTGACAGTCAGCAAGAGGTTATCCCAGGCTTATTTTAATGATCTCTGTTTATTTAATCATGTCTGAAGTTCTAACTATATAATAAATTCATGAATGTCAGGAAATGTCTTTCAATTTCATTATTTATCTTGTGATGCCCAGTACAGAACTGTATAAACACCAAGAAGATAGTGAATGATTGCTAAATAAATATTTATTAAATTGTTAAAGATTCCCTTTATAAAAGAATATAATGAGAACACAAGATGCATAAAACTTTCTCTTTAATTGAGATGATCTCTGACCCTGAGAACAGAATTAGGGAAGATAAAACAAAATCCAAGAAGTGTCGGGAGACTCTGACTTCTGCAGAGCACACCATACCCAGGAGGATGTTGTCTCTATTTTGCTATATCTTGCTAGGCTGACTCAACTAAAGTCAGGAGCAGGCAGTAATAGGAGGGATGGAGGAGGGAGTGGAGTGGAGTCTTCTGAAATGCCACACATGTAAATTCTTGGAACTGAAGAATCCTTGCATCAGTGGAGCATAACCATTGGCTACCAAATGGACCAAGACGTCCTTCCAACTTTAGCAGACAAATTGCTTCTGCCCACATCTTATATGTTAGGGGAAACATTGTTTATTTACCTTGCTCTCCCAACTGTCTTCTAGGGGCTCTAATCAAAAAGTAGAATTATTTCTCTACCATGCAACTGAAAGAGACCTACCCCTTCTTTTATCCCAGACAAGAACCAAGAACCTACCCTTGCTTCTCAGGAAGACACTCAGCTCTGAAATTCATTCACTGTCAGCCCACAGGGAAAGAACCCCTTGTATTTAGTGCTTGATGAATGATAACTTCCTAATCCCTGCACAAAGAAGCCCATGAAACATCTAATCATGTGAGGGTAGGTCAAGTATGAATGGACTAGTCTAAGTAGAAAATAAAAATTTACTGTGTGCTTAAGGGCCTCAGTGACTTGAACAATAGTGATCAAATTAAAAAATTGTCATAGGCGTTTCCTCTAAGATTTAATAGGAGAGAATTTTAGGAGCAAACATGTTATTTATTTGAAATTCTTAAAACAAATTAATAATCTATTGCAAAGAGATTATCTGGGAAGTGTATATATTACATACATATATGTATTTACAATGTATATGTGTATACATATCAGTGATTTTCAACCTTTTTCTTTTTATTTATTACTAAAATTTTGTACCATTTATTGCTTAAGGATAAATTCAGAGAGATTTAATTGCTACTTCAAAGGGTAAACTCATTTTTTAAGATTTTTTTATTTTAAATTATATTTTCTTTATTAAAATGTTACAGTTGTCCCAATTTTTACCCCTTTGCCCTGCCACCCAGCACCCCCCACTCCCTCAGGCAATCCCCCCCACCATTGTTCATGTCCATGGATCATGTGTATAAGTTTTTTGGCTACTCCATGTCCTGTACTGTAGTTTACATCCCCATTGCTATTCTGTGACTACCAATTTATACTTCTTAATCCCTTCACCTCTTCACCTATTCCTCCAAACCCCTCTGTCATCTAGCAACCATCAAAATACTCTCAATATCCATGATTCTGTCTCTGTTCTTCTTGTTTGCTTAGTTTGTTTTTTAGATAAAATTGTTGATAGGTACGTGTTTATTGGCATTTTATTCCTCATAGTTTAGATCTTCTTTTTCTTAAAGAAATCCCTTTAACATGTTATATAATAATGGTTTGGTGATGATGAACTCTCTTAGTTTTTTTTCTAGTCTGGGAAGCTCTTTATCTGCCCTTTGATCGTAAATGATAGCTTTACGGGGTAGAGCAATCTTGGCTGTCAGTCCCTGCTTTTCATGACTTTGAATATTTCTTGCCAATCCCTTCTAGCATGCAAAGTTTCTTTTCAGAAGTCAGCTGACAGTCTTATGGGAACTTCCTTGTAGGTAACTAACTTCTTTTTTCTTGCTGCTTTTAAGATTTTCTCTTTATCTTCAACTTTTGGCACTTTAATTATGATGTGTCTTGGAGTGGGCCTCTTTGCATCCATCTTGTTTGGGACTCTCTGTGCTTCTTGGACCTGCATGTCTATTTCCTTTACCAAATTAGGGAAGTTTTCTTTCATTATTTTTTCAAATAGATTTCCAATTTCTTGCTCTTTCTCTTCTCTTGTGACCCCTATGATACAAATGTCAGACCTCTTAGTTGTCCCAGAGGCTGCTTATACTGTCCTCATTTTTGTTGTAATCTTTTTGCTTCTTGTTGTTCTGATTGGTTGTTTTTTGCTTCCTTATATTCCAAATCATTAATTTGATTCTTGGCTTCATCCATTCTACCATTAATTCCCTGTAAATTGTTCTTTATTTCCATTAGTATATCCTTCATTTCTTTTTTAAATCATTTTTATTGCTGTTTTATTGCAGTTGTCCCAAGTTGTGCCCCTTTGCCCTCCTCCACCCATCCCAACCCCCACTTACACAGTTAATTCCCACAGTGTTGTCCATGTCTGTGGGTCATTCATACATGTTCATTGTCTAGTCCCTTCTTTCCACCATTATAACCCTCTTCCTCCCTCCCCTCTGCCTGGCTCTTTTTATGCTGTTGAGGTCCTCACTACATTTCTTGAGCATGCTTATAAATAGTCTTTTGAATTGTGCATCTGATAAATTGCTTACCTCCATTTGTTTAGTTCTTTTTCTGGAGTTTTGATCTGTTATTTAACTTGAGCCATGTTTCTTTGTCTCCTCATTTTGGCAGCCTTCCTGTGCTTGTTTTTATGTATTAGGGAGAGCTGCTATGACTCCCTGTCTTGATAACATGTCCTAATATAATGGGTGTCTTGTAGTGTCCAATGGCACAGCCTCCCTTATCACCCAAACTGGGTACTAGAGGTACTCCCTGCATGTGGGCTAAGTACACCCTCTTCTTGTAATTGAGCCTTGGTTGCTATTAGAAGTTCAATGGGAGGGATTTAGCCAGGCCAGTCAGCTATTAGGACTGGCTATGACCACTGCCCACAAACCCCCACCCTCCATGGAGATTCAGCTGTGAGGGGCAGGGTGGTGGTGCTCCAATGTTGTCTATAGCTGTCCACTGAGTGTGAAGGTTCTGGGGTTTCCTGGGTGGTGTAGGCCAGGGTCAGCCACCACCGTGATCCATACAGGGCCACTCAGTATGATCTATAAAGCAATCTGCAGATGGCTGCTACTTGTGCTACACTTGGAATTTTCCAGGTGAAGCCAAACTGTGATCCAAAGCCGGCTGCTGCTAATGCTGGACCTGGGGCCATGCAGCTAGTGGTACAGGGGTAGGGGGACACTCAGGCTGGTTGTGCTTGTTTGTGAGGATTTAGGAAGATGTGAACCCTGAGCTGAGACCAGTAATTCATATGGAAAAGCCACTGTTAACAGGTTGTGTGGGCTGTAAATTGGGTGGGGCAGAGCCTCAAGGATTCCCCAGATTCCCCAGGGCAGAGCAAACCACGTGATCCAGTTTGACAGAGTATCAGATATGGCCCCCACCTGCCAGCTCTGTGGCTCTCTGGGGGAGGGCTCAGAAAAGGAATAGCCTCTGCCTACCTTTTTGTTGTCTTGCATGTTTTAAAATTTCTTGTGGCACATTGATTGAAAGTCACTGGTATATATGTATGTAAACAAGTACAAATATAACAGATATACACACATGTATACACAGACTTTAAACAGAGAGAGTAATAACAGAATAGATAAGTGTTGCAATAAAATTAAGCATCTAGAATACCAATAAGGATAATTATTTAACAATACTGCTATTAACAAAATTGTGTCACCCCCCCACCCCACAATGTTGATGCTCTAACCTCTAACTTCCAATCTGAATGTATTTGATGGCTGGGCTTATTGAAAATAAAAAGCAGTGAATGTCAAATGAGGTCACAGAGTGGCGTTCTAACTCAATAGCATTGGTGGTCTTACAAGAAGAAGAAAACAGTGAAGTCTCCTTCTTTCTCCACTGTATAAGCACATAACAGGGTGGCAGCCACCTACAAGCAGGAAGAGTTCTCACCAGAAACTGAACCCTGATGGAACTCAACTATGCTGACCCCTTGATCTTGGACTTCTAGCACCCAACACTGTGAGAATATAAATTTCTGTTTGTTAAGGCATCCAAACTATGGTGTTTTGTTATGGCAATCTAAGCTAAGACAAATATTGAGCAAAATTTTTTAAATGGAGTGTGAGAATGAAAGCTTAAGAAACAAGCATTTGAATTTAGAAGTTCTAAATGGAGGAAAGGACCAAGTGACTATTAATTAGATGACTAGCTCTAAAATTAGTTTAATGACATAAGGTGACGTCTGAAGGTAAGAAATGTGGACCTGCAACAGAAAGCCCCTGAGCATTAAGAAGAGGAACACAACACCCAATTCCAATTGCTCCCGTATTGAGTTGTTCTCAGTTTAGGCTCCATCTAAATTTTCACTGTTTCTTCAAATACAAAAATACATGAGTTTGTGGAATTCTTCAAACTAATTCTGTGAGGTAGAGACCACAGCATTTTGCATATAGTATTCTTGATTATTTATAAAACAACAATGTGTGATGGCCTGATTGATTGATATAGTTTTGTTTATTTCAGACTTTTCATGATTTTGTAAAACACTAAACCAAGAAAAACATTATGTTTTATATCAAGAACACACAGAAGTTTGGCATTATGATAGAAAATTATTAGATGGTACTCCATCCCCTGAAAAATTATTTTCGACTGCTACAGTATATGAAAAGCAGGCAAGGCTATAAAGAGATTTTCAAAAATCAAAAGCAAAGATGAATCACACCTAACCAGGCCTCCTCCTCCCATGTATTTCAGGAATATAAGTGAAAGGAATGAGTCGTCAATCATAGAAGGAATATGGTCAGTAAACTCTGATGCTGTAGTTTGTACTTTTGCCCCGCCTTTTCCACAGGGATGCTTGGTAATGTCTGAAGATATTTTTAGTTGTCACAACTGAGGGGACAGTGTCACTGTCATCTGGTGGGTAGAGACTAAGGATGCTGTTAAGCATCTTACAATGAGATGCTTAACAAGAAAAAATTATGTTGACTAGAATCTAAATAGGGCCAAGATTGAGAAACACTTGTACCATAGAAGAAGGTAGTGGCATATTTAAAGGACAACAGCACCCAGGAGTTTTACAGTAGAGTTCAAAACAACAACTTTTGAACCAGTGTTGAGCATCCACAAAGAAACCTTTGAATTAACTGGACTTTTCAGAAAGGACGTGTGGTCATGTCAGGGATGTGCCATGGCTCCATATGCATAGTCACCCTTACGGATGAGTTTCATCTTCTTGACTTTGCATTTCTGGCATTTTTCATGGTTTCCAAAAGTGTTAGCCAGCATTGGGTTCGCTTCACATTTTGCTTAATCTTTAAAGTTTTGTTTTTAATTGTTACTTTCCACATACTTTATGTGTGCTTAAGTGGAAAGATGGAGTTCCTGCTTTCAGTTAAGGGTTAATTAAAAAATGGGAAAAGCAGTTGCACCACTCTGAAACTTCCTCTTCTTGGCGATAGACTCAGCTGATTGCTTTTAATAGTATAAGTTTTTGGACAAGGTTGCTCATAACAGGTTCACTTTTATTCACTGTCAATACCTAGTGCCAAGAGCTAAATTTTTTACCATAGACTTGGAAGTAGTGCTAGGGCTTGTCCTGAGATAATGCTCAGCATTTAAAGATTTCTAGAACTTAGAATAGTTCTTTCATCAACAGAAGAAAAAAGCAAACAAAATATAACCAGAGACATTGAAGTTAAGAACAATCTAAAAATAGCCAGGAGGGGTGGGGAGGGGACAGTGAGGAGAGGGGAATGCAGGAACTACTATAAAGGACATATGGACAAGATAAGGGGGAGGGTGGGGGTGGGGGAGGGAGGTGGGTTTGGCTGGGGTGGGGTGGAGGGATGGGGAGAAAAGGCATACAACTGTAATTGAATAACAATAACAATAAAAATGTAAAAAAAATAATTAATTAATTTAAAAAAAGAATAGTTCTTTTATTTTCAATTTATGGATGCTGTTCAGAAAATAACACACATCCTTAGTTTATTTCTATAATTTTTAGAGAATATAGTCTTTCAATGTAAATTTAATGATAACTCACCAGATACATCTGACTTCTAATATTTTCACCTTTGTCTATGTCCTCTAACATTTATATTGAAAGAGAATATGAAAAAATAATCTTAGTTATAAGCTACACATCTGACAAATCCTCACCCTGTTTCCTACAAAAAATCACTTTTAACACAGCTAAAGTTTGAAGCTCACTCGACTCAAACCCCAGGTCCATTAACTCTGCTGGTACCTCTTATGGGATTGCTATTAATCCCATAAATGTTTTGCATGTTCAGTGATTTTATTTGTAGATATGTTACAGTAACAAAATAAAGTATAGTGAAACAGTAAAACTAATAAATAATGTTTCTTTGAAAAAGATAAGAAAATTAGATAAACTACTAGCTATCTTAATAAAGGAAAGAAAAAAAACATGTAATATAGTTTGGGGAAAAAAGACCCAGATTGAGAAAAAAAATTAATAACAAGGGTAAAATAACTATTGAACCAGGTAAAATATTTTTAAAAAGAAATTACTTTGGAAACAAATGAAATGCAAAACTTTCTAGTAAATACAACCTAACAAAATTATCAGCAATAACGATAAAAGTCTAAAAGGGCCAGTTACCAAAGAAGAAATGAAATTGTCACAGAGCACAAAACCAAACTAACCAAAACCTAGATCCAACTGGTTCTAGGAAAATTTTCTTCTTAAACACATCCCAGAAACTACATCTTTCTCAATAGGGAATTATAGAGGCTTTCTTAATTATTACAAAAATAAATCACAGATACCCACTATCTCTACTATTACTTAGGTTTTATTGGAGGTATTGTCCAGCCCAATTTAAAAGAGAAAGCAATTAGAAGCATAAGAATTGGAAAGAAAGATAAACCTCTTTTTTTAGATGATACTATTATAGATCTAAAAAACACAGGAGTTGATAGGAAATGAACTATAAACAAGATAATTGAGCACAGTAGAAAATTATAAAATCAACACAAAAGTCAATAGCCTCTATAATAAAAACAACTTGTTACAACACATAATGGAAGAGAAAACTACAAGATGTAATGAAAGAGATTATGTGACAAAATGAAGAGACTCAAGCAGACTTAAAAGGAAAAACCTTAAACCTATGCTTCTGAGACCCACAAAATCAGACTGGGAACAAGCCTAGGATAAGTACTTGGTATGAACAGAAAGGTGTAACTCATACTTACACATAAAAAAATATACTGTCATAACAAATAATGCCCTCCCCACTTCATAGAGTAAATTTAATCTCAATTAATCTTAAAAACTGAAATTAAAACAATACACAAAGCAAGAATAATCAGTAAATACTTATTGAAGAGTAGTCTAGCCTTTCAGACACTAAAAGATATATTTTCTTTAAATCAATTAGTGCAATTTAGACATGGACAGACCAAAATTAAAGAATAAAAGATCCATGAAAACAGTTTGAAAGGTTTTTTTTTAATTAAATATAAATTTACCATATGATTTAGGAATCCCATGCTATGAAATAAACCTAGGAGAAGTACATCTTATGTCTAGGGGAACTATATCTCCTAGATATATTTCTAAGAGAAATAAAATATGCATTATTATCCCCTGCAATACATGTATGTGAATGTTCATAGTAGCATCATTCACAGTAGCCAAAAAGTAGAAATAATCCAAATATTCATAAACTAGTAAGTAGATAAAAATATAGTATGTCTGTACAATGGACTATGTGACAATAAAAAGGAATGTGGTATTGATAATGCTGTAAAATTAATGCACCTGGAAAATATTACACTTATGAAAGAAATCAGGCAAAAAATACCAAATATGGTATGAGTCCATTCATGCAAAATTTCCCTCAGTGGCAAATCTATAAAGACAAAAAGTTGGTCAGTGGTTTCCTGGACTGGAAATGGAAAAAAGAGAGTGATGGAAAATGGGAATGAGATCTAGAGTAACTTTATTTTGTGATAATTGTACAACTCTGTACATTTATGAAGACATTTAATTTTACCTTAAAACAAGTAAATTTCAAGGCATGTAAATTATACCTCAATAAAGGTGTTTTAGAAACAAAATTTAAAAATCCAGCTATACCTGATAAATTTGGCAATATAATATAAAGATATGACCTCAAAATAGTTAGGGAAAGATAAGCTTTTAAAATTAGCAGTGTTGGGATAATTGGATAACTACATTGAAAAAAGATAATATTGAAATTACTCTTCTTACTGTATACATCAGAATAAACACAAAATGATTCAGAAAATATACAATTGCTAGGGGAAAACTTGGTTGAATTCTTCCTTATTTTGTTCATTTAGAGACTTTCTAAACATTATTCAAAATCCAGATGCAATAAAAAGAATTGATACATTTTTTTGAAATGAAGATTTTAAAAATATTTACATTATAAACAAGTAAAATGACCCATGGATAGCTGGGGAAGTATTTTCTACTTTCACTACAAATGATTATTGAAACTAGTGAGGATCTCCTAAATGAAAATGAAAATAAAATAAAGTACGTGGGCAACAGGTGTATGAAAAGACCAAATATTTATCAATAAGGAACTGGGGAATAAAAACAAGGGACTGCATATACAGTTGTAAGTGCAATAAATGAGTATTAGACAGCTGTTAATGATGGAATGTAGTACACCTGGTATCTAAGATAGGAGGACCGATATTATTCCCCAGGGGACCTTTAGCAATATCTGAAGACATGTTTAGTTGTCACAAACTCGGTGGGAAAGTGCTACTGGCATCTACTTGGAAGAGAGGAGTAGTACTGCTAACCATTCTGAGATACAGGATAGCCCCTCACAACAAAGAAGCAGCCAGCCCCAATGTCAATAGTGTGGAGACTGAGAAATCTTGCACTAGAATACATTGTCAAATGAGTAAAAGCAAGAGGAAGAACAATGTAGACAGGAGTAGGTTTATGGTTGTGAGTATACACAACACAATTTATTCTTTTATTATTTATTAATTATTCTATTGTTTTCATACTAGCAATTATAAGTCTATATTTACTCTGGAGTATGCTCCCATAACTTAATTCAGTAACAGAGGCTTTAAAAATATAAAATATTTTGGTTATATGTTTTTGATAAAAGAAAAAGTTAATCATGGGGTAGGGGGTTAAGTAAAATAGGATGGAGGGAATAGAACTAGAGAATAGAATTTTCTGGGAGTCTGGCTAAGATGGAGGCAGAGGTAGAAACCCTTAACTTTCTCGTACAACCAAAAGGAGGATAACATCCAATCAAAGAGCAATAAACAACCAAAAGCACCAGAAAATCAAACTGCATGGAACTCTGACAACCAAGGAATTAGAGAAAAAATCAACCAGAGCAGCCAGACTGGTAAGGCAGACCACAGGGCAACTCAGAAAAACTGAGGCAAGGAGGCTGAGGGGTGGGGCTGACTGCGGAGCTCTGCAGAGCTGCCCAGGAAGGACTGACTTAAAGGGAACACTGAGACTCAGAGTTGACTGTGGGCTAAGGCTGGGGTTGCCATGGTGGGATTTACTTCCAGTCTGACAGGAGAGTCCCTTGGGAAGTGCTCTAGAGACCAGCAGGCAAGCTGCACTGTTCCCTCTCTGGTCCCTCCCACACAGGCAGCTCCACAGCACAGCAAAATGGGTAGCCCTGTCAGGGTGAATACCTAGGGCCCCGCCCCTTACAATTTATCAGGTGCACTGAGACAAAGAAATAGAGCCCAAATGAAAGAACAGAGCAAAGCCTCAGAACTAAGCAATGAGGAGATTGCCAACCTATCTGATGGAGAATTTAAAGCCCTGGTAATCAAAATGCTCACACAACTGATTGAGCATGGTTGAAAAATGAAAGAACAAATGAAAGATACCCAAAATGAAATAAAGCAAAATATTCAGCAAACCAACAGTAACAAGAAGGAAACCAGGATTCAAAGAAACAGTTTGGAACAAAAGGAAGAAATAAACATCCAACTGGACCAGAACAAAGAAACAAGAACCGAAAAAAAATGAAGAAAGGCTGAGGATTCTCTGGGACAACCTGAAATGTCCCAATATCCGAATTATAGGGATGCCAGAAGGAGAAGAACAACAGCAAGAAATTGAAAATATATTTGAACAAATAATGAAGGAAAACTTCTCCAATCTGGTGAAGGAAATAGACTTCCAGGAAGTCCAGGAAGCCCAGAGAGTCCTAAAGAAGTTGGACCCAAAGAGGAACACACCAAGGCACATCATCATTAAGTTACCCAAGATTAAAGACAAAGAGAAAATCCTAAAAGCAGCAAGAGAAAAGGAGACAGTTACCTACAAAGGAGTTCCCATAAGGCTATGAGCTGATTTCTCAAAAGAAACCTTACAGGCAAGAAGGGGCTGGAAAGAAGTATTTGAAATCATGAAAGGCAAGGACCTACATCCAAGATCACTCTATCCAGCAAAGCTTTCATTTAGAATGGAAGGGCAGATAAAGTGCTTCCCAGATAAGGTCAAGTTAAAGGAGCTCATCATCACCAAGACCTTATTATGTGAAATATTAAAGGGACTTATCAAAGAAAAAGAAGATCAAAAATATGAACAATAAAATGACAACAAACTCACAACTATTAACAAATGAACCTAAAAGAAAAGAAAAACAACAAAAACAAAAAATTAGCAAACAACCAGAACAGGAACAGAATCAGAGAAATGGACATCACACAGAGGGAGTTCAGTGGGGAGGGGGAAGGGAGGAATGGGGGGGGAGGTACAGGGAAGAAGAAGCATAATTAGTAGGCATAAAATAGACAGGGAAAGATAAAAATAGGTAACAGAGGACTCAAAGAACTTATATGTACAACCCATGGACATGAACTAAGGGGGGGAGGAATGCTGGAAGGTTGGGGGGCAGGGTGGAGGGGGGATAAAGGGGGAAAAATTGGGAAAACTGTAATAGCATAATCAATAAAAAATACTTAAAAAAGAAAATATAATTTCTGAATATTCATTGTTTTCATAATTATAAAACAAAGCTAAATTTATGATAATAAAAGCAATAAAATAATGAACCTAATTTAGTATTGATACTGAGTTAGTGGTATAATCACACAGATAGGAATTACATTAAGTGGGTTTAAAAGACAATAATTTGACTGTCCATCTCTGATAATTCATATATCATGAACAAAAATAAATGACCGAAAACTTTTACACTTTTTAAAACATATTTTAAATATTCAGATACTACGGGTGACTATATATATGTGTGTGTCTATATATAGAGAGAGAGAGGGAGAGAGAGACACACATATATGTATATAAATAATTTTTATGAGACTAGAGGTTGTGTGTGTGTGTTGTGGTGTTATATTAACTGTTTATTGCTGCACCCAAAATGTAACAGCTCAAAACAATAAATATTTATTATCTAACAGTTTGTGAGGTCCAGGAATCCAGATACAACTTAACTGGATGCTTGTATCACATGCTTGTATCACAGGCTGTGATCAGAATGTCGGCTAGGGCTACAGACGGGAGGATCAATTTAAGGACCAACTGTGAAAGGATCTGTGTCCTAGCTCACTTACATCCTTGTTGGCAGGATTCAACTTCTACTGGCCTGTTGGACTGAGGGCCTTGGTTCCTCTAAGGCTGTTGATGAAAAACTGCTTTCCCAGTTTCTTGCTACATGAGCCTCACCATAGAGCAACTGAAGACAGACCAAATGAATTCCCTTGGAGCATACCAGCAACAGAACTAAAGAAAGCCAGCAAGACAGAAGTATGCTCTTTGTAACCTAATCTGGAGAGTGACATCCCATCATCTTTGTTTAATTGTACTCATTAGAGGTGAGTCACTAGATGCAGCTCACCTTCAAGAGAATAGGATGATGCTAGGACATGACTATCAGGAGGTAGAGTTTTAAGGACAATATTAAGGTTTTTCTGCTACAGGTATAAAGTAAATGAGTGACTATGTTGATATCATTAATAACTGGGATTTGTAAGAGTGGAAGAAGAGATGCAGGTATAATGTTAAAAATTAAGTAAAAATCCTTAGCCCTGAATTTGAATGGAAGCATGAATCCAAACATGCAGACACACACACACACAGATATAAATACATTTGTGCATTTACCTATAAATATCCTATTTTTGTCCACTGAAAGGCCTAACAACCAATGAGCTCCTCAAGCATTCATTGCACCTTTTAAATTCTATTAAAAAAAAAATAACTCCTTGGAGAAATAGTGGGTCCAGGCCTGGGCAGGAAATCTACAAAATGAGTTTGGCTCAGTCTGGATGAACTTGTTCTAGAAGAAAGCAAGGTAATAGATGCATCAAATTAATCTAGGAAACAACTAGAAGAGAAACAGATAGAAAAAAATGAGCACAAATCAGATTAGTAACCACATTGATTTCAAACACACAAAGTACATTTAAAATCAAGAGTTCATAGTAACATTAGAAAAAATGTTCAGATATCTCTTCTAAGAAAAGCTGCAGAACTAACTCATTTTGAAAACTGATAAAAAAAGAAAAGAACCAAGCATATATCCTGCTTATCATGAATAAATTTTAGGATAAACCCATGGTTCTCAACTAGGAGCAATTTTGCCCCCGGGGTAATTTGGCAAAGTCTGGAGACTTTCAGTCTCCATTTTCACCCTTTCTTGACTGGAGGAAGGATGCTGCAGCCGCAGAGAAGAAAGAGGCCAGGATGGTACTTAACATCCTACAACTCACAGAACAAGCTCTCAGCACAATGAGTTATCCAGTCTAAAATTGTCAATAGTACCCAGGTTGAGAAACCTTGAATGACCAAATATTTAAAGAGATAAAAACCTTTTAAAAGTATTCTAGTTAATAAACCAAGCAGAAATATTTGAAGTAAAATCCCATGTTTCTGCAATCTCTAATAAAATGTGGATCTTGGCATTGACTATCAATGGTAGTTAATAAACATGAACATAAAAGAGCAGAGCCATCCACATAGTACTATTGTCAAATTAAATTCATGTCTCATGAAGGAACATAATAAATGCCACTAGCAAAATGTAATTTGCTAAATCCATGACTTGAGAGTTGGGAGTATTTGGATTTTAATTAACTCAAATAAGAAATAAACAATTTATAAAGATCATCAGAGAAATTTGAAAACATGAATATTTGATTATGATATTAAGAATTATGCATATTCTGCCTTGGTTGGTGTGGCTCAGTGAATTGAGTACCAGCCTTCAAACCGATGGGTTGCTGGTTCCATTCCCAGTCAGGGCACATGCCTTGGGTGTGGACCAGGTCCCCAGTAGGGGGCACTCAAGAAGCAACCACACATTGATGTTTATCTCCTCTCTTTATTCCTCCCTTCCCCTCTCTAAAAATAAATAAAATCTTAAAAAAAAATTATGCATATTCTTCTAAGTGTGATAATGATATGACCATTATATTCTTAAAAATCATTCTTATCTAAGATACGGATTGAAATTATTACAGAAAAATGATATCATATTGGTAGTTGCTTTAAAATAGCCTGCAATGAAAAAGAAAATATATGTAGGGTTATAGATGAAAAAATGTGAAGTTATGAATTCATACCATTCAGTCTACTTCTTGTTTTGAAATTTGGCATGAAAGTTTTAAAAGTTTTGAAGTTTTATTTACTCATTACTATAGTTATAATAAGGAAAGCACAGCTGATAGAAGAGCAGCAAAATACTCCATAATGTACATCAACTTAAACCATAGCATTATATTTGCTTTAATAGAGCATTTTAACCATACTGTATATAATTTTAAATATTAATTTTAACCTTCTGATTATATTAAAATACGTTTTTTAGCATTATTCATGTTCAAGAGTCATTTCATTGTTAGATAATGGCCCATTAAATAAACATCACTGGTTTAATTTACTTTTCAACCCCTATTTAACATTTAATTTTTTTCTAATTTCAATATTATAAATAGTGCTGAAATAAACACTTTTGTTTATGGTATAATTTCTTATCCAAACTCATTCATTTTAGGGCATATAAGTCTGGTATAAATCCATTTCTTTGGAATAACTCCCAGAATTTAAATAATTGTGTATAAGGTCTCATTATTCGAAAGATTATTGAGACATAAAGGCAAATCACTCTCTGCAGAGATTATGAAAGCCTTTGGCTGCAAAGCATTGCATATCCTATAACAATTACTTAAACAAGAACTGTTTTGTTTGTCTCAATAATAAAATGTTTGGGAATAGTACAGTGGCGCCATGATGTCTTCCGTAGCACAAATTCTTTTTATTCTTCTTTTCCGCCATCTTCAGTGTTGCCTCGTGGTCCCAATTCATGGCCCTAGCACGCTATCCAAGGTCCAGACTTGTAGAGAATGAAAGGGGCTAAAGCTTCCTTTCAAGGTTTTGTCTTATATATAGAGATAAGCAACTAATTCCAGTACGTGTCTTTTGACTTCTCATCTACGAGAACCATGCTGAAAGTGTATACCTGACTAGTTGTGTAGGAAAATAGGATGTTTAGTTTTCTAGCTTCCATAAAAGAGATAACGTAGTTGTGAATGAATGCTGAGTGAGCCAATTCATTGTACATGAGTTCCAAAAGAACACTGAAGTGCTACATGACAACTAATTTTTGGTACAATTCACCTTTCATTTAATAATTACATGTAAGATGCTAGTTTGCCTTTAAGTTGCATTCATTGATTGTTAATTTGTTTTGTATCTTTATTGTTTTTATTCTTTCTAAATTATTTATTCATGTGTTTTGCTGTTACTTGTATAGATATCTGTGTAGTTATTAAACAATTTGGACAGGAAGATGTTATAGTGATTAAGAGGGTTGAGAATTCAGAATCTGAAGTTAAATAACCCAGTTTAATGTAATGCTCCAGCCCTTAGTGATTACACTAACTTAGCAAAATGTTGGACAAATAGTAAACATTCTGTATGTTTTAGTTTACTGCTTTTATTGTTATTGATTAGATCATCAGTTACTAGAAGGTTAAACTTGAGAAAAAATATCTTTGAAATAATGTTTTTTCACTCACTCTCCATGGATATTGCTTTAGCTCTGGGCATTGCCTTATACTCCTTTGCCTTCAAAAATTTTACTTAATACGTCTCATTATGTAATGAGTTGTTATCCGTTCACTGTCACTATGGATAGGATCAGATGAACTCATTAGTACTAACCTGTCAATAATAGACATGAGGTAGTTCATCATTTTCCTATGTAATATTTTCATTTTAACCCAAACAAGTTTCTTATCCAATGGAATGCATATTTCACAATGTATGAGGTCACTGTTAGTAACTTTCTGATGGGTGAAATTATCTTAGCAAGGGAAATTTTCCAGGATTTTAGCAAAGTTGTTTTCCATCAAATAACTTAAGAGATCATTGTGTAAATTGCCAAGCCTGTTGATACAAATGTCTGGAGATTATTCAACTAAAAATGCATCAGAACAAACAAATGTTCTGCGCATGTGCTGCAAACTTGAAGAAATTCTAGCCTTAATCACATCCACATGCCTATGAAAGTCACGTTGTATTTGGCTATTGACCCAGGGCCGTCTATACTTAGCAGCCGCAACTGTTACTGAGTCCATTATTAGTCTGAGTTGTTTTTATTAAAATATCTCGAAGCTCCAGGAGGTAAACTAATATATTCCTTTTTATTTTAGATGCTTGATATTTTAAATGGAATATAAAACATCTCTGAATCACAGCGACAGATTTTTGAGGATGATTAAGCATGGTATCTATTAAAAACCTATGTGGATTACAAAAAAACTGTGCTAAATAAATCTAAATAAATTAATTTAGAATTTTTTTAATCTTTAAATATTTTTATTTTAATTTCTTAAGATTTTCTTTGTCTTATTTTAATTTGGTCAGAATAACACAGTGTCTGAAAAATAAGGACAAAATTAGGGATCTTTCAGTTTCATAGACAAACTTCTTATAAGAGTTTTCCACATTCTTCTATTTGTTTTCTATCCCTTTATACAATTCTAAGCTTAGTCATTTGTTTGCCCCATCACCCTGCTTTAAAACTGTACATTATGGTCAACCCCTCAAACCCATTTTTTTTCTAATCTATTGACGATTTTCCAACCATCACATTACTTGGCCTCTAAGCAGTACTCGCTTTGATGATATATTTTCCCTTGGCTTCCTGGCCATTTCTCTTTTGAGCTTCTTCTCTTATTTTAGGCTACCTATTCTGTGCCTTCTTGGGAGCCTCTCCTTCTCTAGTGATTGAAATTTTTCAAGGCACAGTCTAAAGTCTCTCCTCTTTTCATTTCTATATTATTTTTCTAGGTACCCACAGTAATCACACACATGTCAATCAATACCTACAAGCAGAGACACAGCAAACTTATATCTTCAAGTCAGATCTCATTCTTAACTCCATAAATCTATATATCCACTGCCTCCCTTATAGTTTCTCTTGGGCGTCCCGAAGGCATGATCTCTAAATGGTCTATATGTCTCCTTTCAAACCTTGTCTTCTCATGTAATGGAATACCTATGCATCTAGTTAATCAAGTCAGTCAATAAGGGGTGACCAGGACACTCATCTCCTTATTTTCTCTATCCAGTTCAACAAAAATTCTCCAAAGAGGACATACGGATGTCTAATAGACATATGAAAAAAATGCTCAATATCAGTAATCATCAGAGAAATGTACATTAAAAACCACAATGACATATTACCTCACATCTACCAGAATGTCTATCATCAGTAAATCAACAAACAAATGTTGGTGAGGATGTGGAGAAAGGGAACCCTCGTGCGCTATTGGTGTGAATGCAGATTGGTACAGGCACCGTGAAAAACAGTATGGAGTTTCCTCAAAGTTAAAAATGGAAGTAACTGCCTTATGACCTAGTCATAGGGATTTCACTTCTGGGAATATATCCGATGAAAGCCAAAAGAATAATTTGAAAGGATATATGAATCCCTATGTTCATGGCAGCATTATTTACAAAAGTTAAGATTTAAAAACAGCCAAAGTGCCTGTGAGTAAAGGAGTAGATAAAAAAGCTGTGGTGCATTTACACAATGCAATACTACTTGGCCACAAAAAAAGAAGGAAATCTTACCTTTTGCAGCAGTATTGATGGACCTGGAGACTATTATGTTAAGTGAAATAAGTCAAAGACAAATGCCATATAATTTCACTTATATGTGAACAAAAAAAATAGAAATAGACTCACAGATGCAGAGAACAGATTAACATCTGTTAGAAGGTAGGGGGTTTGGGGAACTGGGTGAAAAAGGTGAAGGGATTAAGCAAAAACAATCATAGACACAGACAAGAGTATGGTGGTTATCAGAGGGAAAGAAGGGGTGGGGGAGAGAGAAGAGGGTAAAGGGGATTACAAAGGAGCCTTGATTTTGGGTGGTGAACAGAATACAATATGCAGATGATATATTATAAAATTGTACACCTGAAACCTGTATAATTTTATTTATCAATGTCACCCCACAAATTCAATTAAAAATTCTCTCCGATATACCTGTTAAACTTTATTGAAGCTCATTTACTTCAGAACATCTTATCGCTAACACCATCTTCTCAGTCCAAGCTACAATAGAGACCTAAATCACCCACCCACTTGCGTTCCTCTGGCTCCCCTACAGTCCATTGTCTGCATTCAGTCAGAACAATACTTTCATCACATTAAGTGGATAATGGTATTCAAGTAAAACACTTAAAAGCCTCCTTTTTCTCTTAGAAACATTGAATTATCTTTACACACCTTTCATGGCAACCACTGACTAGCCTATTGCAGCTGCTAACTAGCCTTTCACATTCATGTTTCCCTGAAATCTCAGGGCCTTTCCCTTCTCCTGCCCTAGTTTGAATTCCTTTTTGAATAATGTCTACTTATTCTTCAGAGAACACTATATATAATTTAGTCTTTAAGTTTTCCTTTGTCTTGTTTGAATTTGGTCAGAATAACACAGGGTCTGAAATGTAAAGACGAAGTTAAAGATCTTTCAGTTTCATAGACAACTTCTTATAAGAGTTCTCTATATTCTGCTGTTGGTTTTCTATTCTTTTATACAATTCTCAGCTTAGTCATTAGTTTACCCCATCACTCTACTTTAAAACAGTTCATGGTGGTCAACCCATCAAGCCCATTTTTTAATCTATGGGTTATTTTGAATATGGATAGATATAGATACATCTGTAGATACATACACACGTACACATATACATACATATATTCTCTGTTTTCAAAGTTGTAAGTTTGTATTTTCTTGTAAGACTATTGATGAATGCTTGCATCCCCTACTATTACTTAATCTCCATAAGGATGGGGACCATGGCTGATCTTATTTATTTCTACCGCCTAGCAAAGTGCTTGGAAACTTCTTAGTATCTAAGAGATATTTGTTTAAAAAATAACCCCTGGCTGGTGTGGCTCAGTGGATTGAGTATCGACCTGCAAACTGAAAAATAATAAAACACCATCAAATCATCTATCTCTACTTTACTTATATTTTCACATACATTGTCTTTTTTAACTAACACATTCAGCAATGAAATAATATTCCCTGGGGAAGAGTCTTGTTAAACAGAAAAAAAGTACACATTTTCATGTGCTCATAAACACATGAAGCGACAATCTGACTCTCAACAGAATGCAGAGAATATTCTCCTTTATTGTGTGAAGTGAAAATTCTTAGAGTATTATGAGATAATTAAGTTGTGTTTGTAGGTGAATGGTCTCTGTGAAGCAGTATGTAGTTGACATGTTGATTTAACATGTTTTCACCTTATTGTATGATGTGGCTGTCAGCCTGCCAAGGGGAGAGAACATTGGGAAGAACACTGTATTCACAGAATATATAATTTTTACTCAGATTCTAACTTATTGGCATACATATCAACTTTCCTAACATTTAGAATCTTACAAATTATATAATGTTTTTAAAAGTAAAGAAGACGAGAATAAATTTTTCAACTTTTTCACTTGCCAACTATGTATATTAAAATGCACATATTACTCATTCAATAACCATATCATCAGCAAAGGAAAGATATATTTTAATCCCCCCCAAATCAGAATGACATAGGGATAAGCCTTTCTATTAAATAATGGCACTTTCTGTTAAACTATGGCGAGCATCCTTATTTTTATCATTTCATTTGGCCTGCTGATCCTGCCATCAGGAGGCTGGCCTCAGTCCATAATTTGATATTTGGGAATCAGTCATATCATGTTAAGTGAGAAAGATTCTTAACTCACAGCAAAATATTTCCTTTCCCCATTCTTAGTAATAATTCTAGGAAGTGTTTTCACATTTTTCAGGAATAGGTTGAAAATAACTTCAGTATTGATTGGGTAAGTGTTTAAAACTGAGAAGAAAACTTGAAGTCGACCTGTGCATTGTCAATGGGAAACACAGGTAAGGCCTTTCATTAATGGAAGAATCAGAACAGTAAATGGTGAACACAGCTAATGCATGCTCTTAAGCAAACTTTCATCATTAACACTGTTAAAAAGGCAAATAAAATTTAATTGCCTTGTGATTAAGTGGGAGCCTTTTAATGCCTTTGAACTTATCCGTGTGCCCCAAGACAGTGGTTTGCCTTTACGCACACAGTGTGCTGCTTAACAAATATCCACGGATTACCAGGGATAAGGAATGCACACAATTAGGAGAACAAGAACAGAGCTAAATTAGTGATCTACTGGGTGGGAAAATTTAACAATGTCATTCCCCAGGTTTGACAGTGATTTTATTTAAGGATTCTTATAAATAACCTGAAAGTGGGAGTACACAGTAAATTCTCCAAGCTGTTCCAAGCAAAGGAATGCTGAGTCAGTGGGAGTAAAGTGCAGGGACTACTCATGAAGCTGTGTGGTGTAAGACAAATGGCAATTGAGCTCCGATGGGGGAAAGTGTGAAGTAAATCATTAAAGAACAATTCTAGATATGATAGAATAATAGATTATGATAAATAACTTATGATCCAGGAAAATGATCTAAGAATTACAATATGCTGTTTCATTCGAACAGTCTTTGCCAAAACGTCACTCACTGTGGGCTCTTTAAACACTGGAATTTCCTTAAAAGGTAACAAAATTACATTCTTTCCTTCCTATACACTATTCAAGGTAATATGCTTCCTGTTTTCCCCCTTTAGGTTTATATTTTTGCCTGATGGGCATTCCGTTCTCCTTCTTTGGTAACATATTCCAGTTTGCTCTTGGCCCAAGTGTTTCCAGATTAGTTTGATGCTCCATGTAGCTAGCTCCAAAAAGGCAAGATTAGCCAATGACAATGAGCGACCCCGGTACTCTGCCCATGGTTATCAGTTTAACAAAGAGCAAGCAACCCACTCTCGGTACAGAAGTTGTGAGATATTGGGGGGGGGTTAGAGAAGAAAATTACTCTATCTTTTCTAGGTTTTGGTGGCATGAAAAGATGGGTTCTAGACAATAGTCATTGTTAAGAGAAGCCTGAAGCTGATGACAGCCATCAAATGTACCCTGAAGGTGGAGCCAACACAGAGGAAATAACTGAGACATGGCATTTAGGGACTCTAAATACATCTGTACATGACAAAATCAAGGGGGAGGGTGGAGGTGGGGGAGGGAGGTGGGACTGGCTGGGGTGTGGTGGCGGGAAGGGGAGAAAATGCAGACAATAGTAACTGAATAAAAATTAATTAATTAATTTAAGAAAACCAAAAAATGAAATAAATTCAGGTTTTTCAATGAAAAAAAAAAGTAGCCCTATATATCATATGAGATTAAAAATATTCTTTTCTATATTAGTGTGATTTGGGTTTCTGTTGTTTACAATGGAAATAAATGCTGACCATATACTGCTGTATGCTCGTGAGTTATTCCTTCTGATACCCAGCGATTTTCCAACTAAGTGGTTACCTCCACCTGTGTATTCCTGGTAATGTCATAAATTATACATTCAAAAGTGAGCTCACTGCTTCGTCCCCCAGAGCGTGCCATTTTTATTACATTCTGTATTTTAGTAAGATTAACATAACCTCATACCTAATCACCAAAACCATAGGAGTCATTTTAACTTCCTTCTCACTTAATCTGACACTTACTGAATTGATAAATTGGAAGATTACATTCATAACTGCAACTTACACACATTGCACCTCTTCCCATTGTCACTACTTAAGTTCAGTAATTATTATTCTTTACCTCTCCCAACTGGTCTCTCGTTCCATACTGCTGACCATCGCTCTTCATACTAATTATTATTATAATTTTGACAAAATAAAAAAATATATATATTATCACTTCTTTACTTGAAGCATTTTCATGACTTCCCAGGATTTTTTTGAAATGAATTTTAATTGCTTTGCTTAACACATTGGGAACTTCATCTTCAACTCCTCTCTAATTCTCTCCAAGTCTTGTGCCATATAGCCATGCACCCTATTCCCTGGGCAACGAAACTGCTTTGAGTTTCTCAAATGAATCAACCCGTTCTTGGGTAATGTACCTGCCCATTCAGGAATTTTTTGAATGTCTCCCAGCAGTCCCCCATCTGGCAAGTGCCTCTTCATCAAGCAGAACACAGTTTTACTGAATCTTGCACACGGACTCCTTCTCCAGATCTCTGATGCTGATGGATGCTCCTCTTGGGGAGCTCTATAAGACTTTGTAAAACCACTCTGAAATCGAAACATTACCCTACAGTATCCTAGAGTAATGTTTCAATTTCTTGTATAAATTCAGCAATACATGGGCTGTATTTAACTGATTGTTAAAGTATACCACCATAGATTGATGCTCAAAGGCATTAGATAAATCCATTATACCTGGATGAATGAATGAATAAAGGGTCTTATCTTTTTAACCAACTGCTTTATTACTATTAAATTAAACATATTAACTAAACATTTTATTTTAATATATGATATAACAGGGAAAAAAAGAGCCTGAATTCTGGGCCTAGAATTCTTGCTTCTTTTCTGCTATATCTGTCTTCTTTAGAAAATAGACGCCATGAAGACAAATAAAGCCTTGTTGAAAATATAAAGTATCTCAGAATCAGGAAGAAAATATTATATTACATATTAGTTAACTTTGTATTTGACACAGATGAGGAAACATTTATTTTATTAAGAAGCAAATGTACTTACCAATTTATATTTAACATTAAAGCAGTTCCAATGTTTTGAAATATTTGAGTAATGTTCTACTTTCCCTTAGTTCGTATTCTCCATTTATTATCTATCTATCTACTTATCTATCATCTATCTATCTGCCTTTGGAATTTCGACCCAAATACTGTTGGCAGCCATATTAAAAGTCTAAGTTTTTGTTATTAATACAGAATACTCACTTCTATTAAAAAACATCTGCCTCATATTATTCTTTGTACACGTTTCTCAAAACTACCACTGCAAAGTTTCAGGTGCAGATGAACTTTTCAATTTGATGTGAAAATTCCAAAAGTACTCAATGAAGACAAATCAATTCAAGTGAGGACTTTTAGTTTGATTGCTGTTATAAGGTAGGACCGGCCTGCAGTTTGTCAGTCATATTTAGAATGGCTTGCAGAGAGCAACTGTAACTGTTCAGTATGTCCAGTTTGTTCCAGTGATATTTCAGAACTCTCTAAATCATTGGCTTTCAAATATTTTAGTCAGATGACCCACATAAGGATTTGAAAACAAAGTGATTATACACACACACACACACACATATAAATGTACACACACACACACACACACTTTCAAGGGACAGATTTATTTTATTTAATTCAGGAAAAATGTCACTGGTAAAAGCCAATCCTCACTGTCAAATCATTCACTCTAATTCGACAGGTTTCTCTCAGAAAAAGAAAAACTATTTTAAGTGAAAATCAGCATATGACTTATGTCATTGTCACCACCTTCTCTCTGCACTCTAATTCCTCCATAGGTAGATAAAGAGATAAATGCACATTTAGCACATATCTGTGCAAATGTGTATAGATATACACACATACAGAGGACAAGAAAGTGTTAGCAGCCGCCCTCCAATGACGCCTCCAAAGCAGTACGCAGCAAAGACGTCACTTAGAAAAGTCCTTCTGTGCCCTGCGCCATCTACTACCCTGTCTCCACCTTGTCTTATGAAATGCTTTTATTTTATTCGCCATTTTGGTAACAGAGATGGTGACCTTCCAGACTGCACCCACGCCGACTCATTCAGGCCTTCGAGCCAGCCCTCGCCCTCACTTGAGAACTGAAGTGAGTTGCACTTCTAATTGGGTGTGATGTCTTATCAATCTTCAAATTTTTCCAATCAGCAGTGAGTCCACGCAGCTTCCCGCTCTTCCATTGGCCCGTGTGCAGGGAAGGTGGAGGAGGAAGGGTAAACTGAATAGAGCAAGAACCACTCTAGGCCAGGAGTGTCAAACTCATTTTCACTGGGGGCCACATCAGCCTCCCGGGTGCCTTCAAAGGGCCGAATGTAATTTTAGGACTGGATGAATGTAACTACTTAACTAGGGGCAAGGAGCTCAGCACTGCCGTGGGGTAGAAACAAGGTGCTGGGCAGATGAAACAAGGTGGAGGGCGGGATTTGGCCCAGGGCCTTATGTTTGCCACCTGCACTGCAGGCCCTTAGTGTGCAGGGGCAAAGTGGCTGGCTGAAGCAGTTGGTTGGAGCCCCGCCAATGGCAGATTCGAAGACACCTCCTTTGGTTTTGGACACAGTGGCAGAGCTAATGGGGTTCAAGCGCTGGGTGAAAGCGTTTGTTAGGGGCCCACCTATGAGTAAGGCCTGCGAGATTCCCAGTGGTGTTCAAGTGGAGCTGCAGCGCCTGGTTCTACAGCACTGGGTGCTGCGGCTGTTGCCACGTCCGCAGCAGGAGGACCGGTCTGGGGACACAGTGCTAAAGCTGTTGGCAGTGCTGCTGACTGTGAAGGTCTCATCCAAGCTCAATGCCATCTGTCAGCATTCAATATGAAGTCATTGGCAATTACTATTCATTTGAGAGAATGGCAGATAATACCTGTGTTCTTTTCGTCATCTCTGTTCTCATGTTTATAATCCATTTAATACTGGTATATAGAGAAATTTCTTATCAAATGGGTTGGCTTATTCCATTCTTCTCTTACTGGTTTTTTGACTTCTTCCTCAGATGCCTTATTGCTCTCAGTTCTCTCATTTCCCAAGAATCACAGAATATGTGGATCAATTACCTGATTTTCACTATAAAGAAGACCTCCTGCCTCCGGACTCCAGCTGCCTCCTGTTCATTGCCCTTTTGTTCTTTGCCTTGGTCTTCCTTTTTAAGGCTTATCTAATCAACTGTGTTTGGGACTGCTATAAATACACCAACAACGGAAACGCACCAGTGACTGCTGTGTTCCCTGCTTTGAAGCACCTTCACAGTATGTTTTGCCAACCTATGAAATGGTAGTGAAGACGCCTGAAAAAGAAGCACCAGTTCCTTACATACCTGTCTGAAGACATTGCCTTTGTCAATAAGCCCTGAACCAGCCTTTTGTCTTGTTTATTTTACCATACAGGGTTCTTCGAACGGATTTGATACATTTTCCTTTGTGTAAGTATTCATTTTCCAACACTAACAAGCTTTTTGGGCATCTGTTAAAAGTCAGAGGGTATTTTTCTTAAGTTAATTCCATTTTAATAGTTTTTGAAGACAATCTAGGTTAAGAAAGAGCAAAGTGCCATTGTTCACCTTTAATTGGGTGGTGGGAAGAGGTGTTCTCTACACATTTTCTTTTTTAACGTTTCACTTTCTTTATATAATAGTTTGCATTCTGGGTATTTGCTGCCCTGGATACTTTCAGGAGTAATGAATAAAATATTCAGGATGGGTAAGTTAGCTATAAGATCTGAAGTTTTCAGCTATGAAAACATAAAAAATACATAACCTTTTAACTTGACTATATAAGATTATGGTTGCATATTCTAATTTGTCTGTGCCTCTATCTTGTGATAAGATGCTTTATTAAATCTCTTAAAATTAAAAAAATAAAGTTTTGATAAATATTAAAAGGAGCAGAGTCTTTTTTTTCATTTTAGATGGAAGCAGGAAGTATATAACTAGGATGACAGGAGGCTCTGTATCTCTCAGTACTATTAACACTTTCTTTGCTTTGCTCTTGCACCCACCCTTTAGAAAGGTTACATTCTCCAACTGCCTCTTTGTTTGGTGCCAGATTTGTATAGCTCTTGTCAGTAGAATAACGGTAGCTAAGTGAAAGGTGCATCTTTCTTCTGTAAAACAGGTGAGGGACAGTTACGAAAGAGGAGGTAGGAATAGAAAATCTGCCAGTAAGCAGTTCTCAGGCAAGTCAGTTTTAGGAAACAGTACGTGTGGGTCTGGAAATTTCATCCCTTAAATCTATCCATGCCTCTGGAACCCCAGAGCCTTCTCCCTGCGTGGTAAGGAAAAGCATCCAATAATCTGAAGACTGCCGTCTTGTAGAAGGACTCAGACAAGTCTCCCCATTTATTCCTCCAAGAATGGAAGTAGGAGAGAATGTGTGAACAGAAAGTTATGAGAGAAGTACCAGAAAAATAGGATGTGTTGAGAGCTGTAATATTTTAGTTGAGGAAATAAGAACTGAGAAGTTAAGAGAGGCAAGAAGATCACCTTCTATGTCAAACCTCGCACTAATGTTAATAGATGTGAGACTGCCTACATTCCTAAAAACCAAACACTACCTATAAATTAACCTCATTATGAAGTGGAGTGTAACTGAAGTAAAGGAAGCTTATCTACTGATTAGGAAATACTTTGGTAAGTTTACCTATCCAATTTTAATTCTTCATCGATGCCTTTCGATGACATGGGCATAGCCATTTAACCATCAATTTTTTTAAAAAAAGACTTTCTTGGCTTTTGGATTTTCAAAAGCTGAAAACCCCTACAAATAAGAGTACTGAGAGGGAAATTTCCAAGTCACTGTGATGCTACAGAAAGAGAAATAAATCTTTCTACTCACCTTTGAGCTGAGACATGAGAAGCATCAGAAAGAAGAAAAATATAAAAGAATCAAGGGAACTTTGGAAATGCTCCCTAAGAAATGGCTGTCTACCTTGTTGTTGCACCCTCGTCAGAGCTCCATGGAAGGAAAACAGTAACATCGTTAGATGAGTTTGGGATTCCAGATTGGAGAATCACTTGAGCATCCTTTCATGGGCCTGCCTGAGCCTCGGGTTCTAGACTTCCTGTACATGTAATGCCGCAGCGATAACGTTACACATAAATGACTGCAGTGTTTAGATACGAGATCATCCTGCTGAGCTCACCCCAGAGCAAAAGTGGTTTAGGGTAACTTCCAAATGTTCCCTGTGGCACACATAGGGACAGAGAGTGGCATGAGGGTCAGGATGTCAAACAGGCAGGATGAGGTGTGTGGACACTATCTGTGTCCAGGGGGCAAAAAGTGCCTTCCAAATGCCAGAGTGGTATAACTCGCTGAAAGAGAATGAAGGGAGTGAAGAAGTTTCAAAAGATACCAGAATGGGCCAGTAGTGACTAAGAACCCAGCCACTTTACACAGGCTTTGGCGAGCATCAGAAACATACATACACCACTGGCAACAAAAGAACCCCTTAACCCTTAATGTGTGCAGAAACTAATGAATTAATTGAGTTTACCGACAATTGACTAATTGTGTTTTACCATCACAATGGTGCTAAACAGAACCAATGGCAGAAATTCATTACACCTATAATATATCTTCATAACATTTGGTGCCCAAAATTAACATAATAGACCATTAATTGAGTACTCTCCAGGTTGGGTGTTCAGTGCTTTGATTCCATTATTTACCTTCAAAACAACTCCACAACTTAGGAGTTGTTACTGTAACATTCCTATTTTTAAGGTAAAAGTTAAGTGACTTGTCCAAGGTTGCTACCAATAAGCGGTAAAATCAGGAATGTAACTCAATGATTCTACTTCTGAAAACCATACCATATATTCATGAGCATAGGGAATGATAGGCATGCTGGTGAATAAGTATATAAATTAAACCTAAATTGAAGGTTCTGTGTCCACCTTCTACCTCAATGGACCTGATCCTCCAGTTTTAGGGATTCTCAGCCTCAGTACTATTAAAATGTGAGCCAAATAATTTTTTGTTGTTGTTGTGATGGACTCTTTTGTGCATTGTCAGAAGCTTAGCAGCACCTCCATCCTATATTCACTAGATGGCAGTAGTTTCCACGCCCAACTGTGACAACCAAAAATGTCCCCAGACATTGTCAAGTGTACCTGGGGGAGCAAAATGGCCTCTAGTTGAGAACCATTGATTTACAGTTAAAGAGGTCCTTGTTTATCAGTTTTCCTGATTCTCATTTTGAGATTCCTGTGACCTTATAAGTCAGGGGTATCAAACTCACTTTCACCAGGGGCCACATCAGCCTTGCCATTGACTTCAAAGGTCCTAATGTAATTTCAACTCCTTAACAGTTAAAAAATAGTTACATTTACACAGTCCTAAAATTATTTCAGACCTTTGAAGGCAACGGTGAGGCTGATGTGGCCCCCAGTGAAAATGAGTTTGACACCCGTTATAAATGATGTTGAAGACAAGTAATTAGAAGAGTTGAAGACATTTCCAGAATTCATGGTGAGAAATTGCATCATAAGTCATTTTCAAATCTTAGTATTCAATCAGTTCTTAAATTGTTGGGATGAAAATTCCCAGACAGGTCAGCTACCTACCTATGCATAGTCTGTCATTTGTAGAATAAAGATCACAATATCCAATTTATGTAATAAGATTCTGAGGATAAAATGAAACATTAAACACAAACCTTGTTCGGTTGTAAAGCTGCAAAACTAAAATCATATTTACCTCAACTATATTCACAAGGGGGAACAAATCAAAGACCAATACAAATATCAGAGAGATGTTTGATTCATGCCCTCACCCATTTTTCATTCCTTTATTTCCACCACATTGATATCTCTCCCTAGGTAGTTTTGACTCTCCATTTACATGGGAATATATATGATTAGGAGAGGCACTGATAATTTCAATCAGGGTAGAAAGTTGAAGGAAAGATATCAAAAGCAATATGAAAAGTATTGAACTGTGCTTCAGTGTGACGAAAACCTGCTGTGTATTTTATGGACTAGTACAAGAAAGAATGCCCGGAGTAGGAACTAAAGTCATTAAGAGACTATACACCATTTCATAAAGTCAAGTGTGTTACAAGATGGTAGAATCACAAGGCAGACCATATCATACACTCGGGCCTCCAGGTGGTTGATGTCGGTGATTCCGGTCTAATAATGACTAGGGTCCTAAAAATAGGAAAGTCATCTATCTTTGAATATCAAAGCTAAATTTGTCAGATAATTGTATAAAATAAATTACATTACATATATATATAATATCTCATGGTATTATACACTTAATATAATTGATTTTAAATAATTATAGGTCAAAAATAAAATTAATATTAGGCATCACACCTTGAAGTTAGGAATAAGTTTAAAGGCAAAGGAAGAGAGATTAATGTGTCAAAATCATTACCCCCAGAATTGACATGCACTTAAATAAAAAAAATAATTCTGGAAAGCTTCAGATGGATTAAATGAGTAAGCCACAAGAAACAAAGTTTAGATGAAGAAATATAGTAAAAAAGATGTATGTACATTGTGCCTTTGTTTTTACCAAGGCTTTATTTTCTGCTATTAGTACTAAATTATTATTCAACTACCTTCTATATGTAACATATTAGCTATAAAGATAATATTTTACTTGAATAGACAAATCATTTGTCAACCTTTTCTCTAAACTCTTAAAATAGCTTGTAATAGCTAAACTCTTCATATAACTTGCGATCAGTTCTTGTACAACTACAACAAATAGTGTTTTTTCAGCTGAGAATATACACAAAATATAGCAATTTATATGTTAATATAAATAATTGATCCATACTAATAACTCATATGTTTTGTTTATAAGATTAAAATAAAATTACAATTATTTGTTTAGACAGTGATCTGTTTAGAAGAACTAAGGGTATAATAATTTTGCTAAGAATATCACGTTTAATTAAGATGAACTTTCCATGATACTGGCTTGTACATTTTCAGGTGGCTAAATATGATCACTTTTATACATTTTTATCAAGCAAGATGTTTAGGATAGGTAAAGTAATCAGAAATATCATGATATTTTTAAATATGAAAAGTAGAGCTGATTAAATATCGCCTTCTGAGCAGGCAAGCGTGAGAAATTTTAAATATGGTTTTCCTTTCACAACAGCGTCTTATTATACAGATTCAACCTTCTAATGAACTCTATTTGTTGACTCATGCACGAAAACAAGGTAATTGTATTAACTCAACCCCACTGACTTCTTAAGCCAAAATTTTAGAGCTACTAGACCAAGTATTTAAAAAGGAATATATTTAAAAATAACCAAGCTGCTTTGAGGAAATTGGGGCATAACCTTTTCATATTAAAAAATGAAAATTCATTGAATTGGGAAAAAAAGTATACTTTAATGGGGACATTTAACTCATTAGATAAATGTAAAACATTAACATTCTCTTGTAAAGTTATCACAGTGATTAAAAAGAACATAAAAAGTATACTTCTAAAATTAATTGAATCATGTTTGATGGAAAATATAAGGCCAGAAAATCTATTTTAGATTTTCTTCCTATGGAACATTTAATATAATCTCATTTCCTTTTTAAAATATTTTCTCCCCTGAATATAGCAATAAAATAAATAACCACATATTTACTGAACATTTTTAACATTATTTTCCTTTTAATTTCTTCCAATGGAAGCAGAGGAGAAACTATGTTGAGATTATTAACCAATTATAAGTAATTAACAGTATTCCGTAAGTATAGCTACCCTATATGTATAGCAAGATTATTATCATGCTATTATTCAGAATTAAGTTCTTGTGATTAAATTTAAATTTCTTATAATTAATTGTATAAATATCATATTTTACTAAATCTTTAAGTTAAACAGAGATAGATCACAATATTATAATGAATATATTGTATTTCAGAGCCTGTGAAATGTCATACGAAGTATATATAAAATACATGCAAACTATATTGCCAAACTATGAAATGAACAAAATTTATGTATTACAGTATGGTAGTAAATATTGTTATAGGATTGCATAAAAATGGTAAAAATAATATTGACATAGATTACATTATACAGAAATTAACATTATTAACATGAGGAGTAATGTAACTTTAAAATCGCATTTATAAAATGCTTATTTTGTAGGTATGGTAGAAATAAAATATAAACTGAAATCTAAAAGTTACTTTTTCAGCCTTTATAATTACCATTAGAAAAATATAAAATATGGTGATGGGTGGGGTGGGGGAGAGTGGTGGGGAGAAAATAAAGACAACTGTACTTGAACAACAATAAACAAATAAAAACAGAAGAAAAATTTGAATCTAAAAAAAGAAATATATAAAATAACAAAATATTTTCAAAAAATAAAATTTGTTATAGTATAGGTAAAAGCAAGACATGTCAAACTGTGAACCCCTTAAATAGGAAATTCTTCATTCTGGGGCTTTGGGAATACTTTATAAAAGCAGGCCTTATTTATAGCAAAGACATAATCTCAAAAATTTCTGAAAAGCATAAAATACATAGACCCTGTTATGTGGACCTAATGCAGTAGACCTAGGAGTGAATAACAAAAGTAAACCAAGTTATTATGCCAATTAGAAGTTAAGAATAGTCGTATTCCTTAGGTTATTTGAGACAGAGTAACTCCAACTGCGCCTAGAGGATCTGTAGAGAGTAGGAAGTTAAAACAGATCAGTGTTAAGAGTTCATGATCATCAGATTCAGGCTGAAGTGGTGTGAAGCTGAAATTACTTGACCTTTTTAAGCTAAAGATGCTCTACCTATAAAAGGGCAATAAAACCAGGACCAAACTGAGGATGTTGAAAAAATTAAGATATAATTCACCAGTTTAAGCTACCAGTAGTCCTATGGCCAAGGATTTACAATGCTAAAGTCATATTTTTTTTTTACCTTCTCTTTTCCTGTTCCTTTTTCTACCATTTTTGTATGTTATAGAATAAAACCAAATGTGGCCAAATACAAAAATAATCATTGCTTTATTATTTATTTTTTCTGTTATCTAACACGAAAAACTAAAAATCTTCATTGAATTCAGGATCGTAGAAAAAACATACCATCCTTAAGGAAGAAATTAGCAATAAACAAACAAACAAATAAGTGAATATACTGGATGAGAACACAGATTATACTAAATATTATTATTTCCAAAAGGTAGTCACTAAAATTATTTAATAGCAATCACAATCCAAACCGAATTATATTTGGAATTCAACAACATCAGTATGTTACAAAAGATGGGTCTTCCTTGAAATAGCAAAAGCAATAGCAGCAATAGAAACGCTGCCATACTGTGCACTATCTAAAGGCCAGTACTACTTTAGTTTACATGCATTATCTCATTTAATCCTCAGTACAAAACTACTTGGGAAGCAATACCATTATTACCATTTACAGATAAAGCAACTGAGACCAGAAATATTTGAGTATTATTTGAAATATAACAGCTACTAAAAAATTAACCAAGCTGGCAGATCCCAGAGACTGTGCTTTGAAAAGTTACACTGTACACCTAAATATTGAAAGGATGGGTGCCCTATTAGATAGTAAATAATTCTGCAGCACAGTAATGAAAGTGTCATGGCGCTGGCAAAGGAGAGAGCGATGGAACTGAGAATATTTTAAATAGGCCCAAATATGTATAAACAATCATATGTGAGAGATAACATTACATGGGAGTGTGGAGTACGATGGGGAAAAATCAGAAATAAAATTTTTTCTTCTAGTGTTTACTAATGAATTACATATTTTTTTGTGAAAATAATTTTATTTGGGGCATTGATACTCAGAATGTTAATGCCAAATAAACTAAAACTCAGGCACTCCTGTCTTTAAACCTGCAAATCTGTACTAATTCAATGATGATGAATTAATTAACTAATATTAAATTCATTTTTAAAAAGGCAGTAAAAATGCATTTTATTTCTGATGGATGTGATTTCTTATATCACATATAATTTTCAAAATACCAAACTATGTTCAGGTATAATTTTCCTTGAGATAAGTATAGTTTGAAATGTCCTAGGAATATATTTAAATTTTCTTTTTAGTCACATAGATTTTATTTTGCAGTAGTGAGTCTAATACTTCAATGGAACTGTCTTGTTTGGCCATTTCATCTATGAATTAAGAGGTGCTCTCCTCAATTAAGAGGTCTTGTTATTGTACAGTTGTACAGGTTATAATTGCTTACGTTATTTGTTCATATGAAAACTCTCCTCACAATGAACTAAAACTGCCGAAACTGTTTACTAAGAGAACTGATTCTGTTCAGTATACTTCATATACTTTATACAGTATATTTATATATTTTGATAAAGGTGGGGAAAGTCTGCTTAATGTCTAAGCATCCCTATTTCACCTTGAATTAAGATGATCTGGTATGATTTAAGTAAAGTTCTTCACAGTGAAAATAAAAATCTTTATTAACAGCCACTAGAATAAATGATCAGGAGAGCAAGGGCCAAGGTATTATTTATTATTATTATTATTATTATATTATTATTATTATTATTATTTTAAACTTATATCCATTGCCTAGAGCAGTAATCTGCCTTGTGCAGATGTTAAACATACTTGAACAAATGAGTGATATAAATAGTTCACATGTATTGGGTACTTACTATTTTCCAAATATCGTCCCGAGTACTTTAAGTAGTTTACCTCATTTAATGCTCACAATCGCCTAATTTTGCTATTCCACATCTACAAATGAGGGTTTATGCACCAGCTTTTATACTAGTTCTTTTCTTATGGGCAAGTCAATGAATCTTTTTCTCTCTTTGAGCTTCTTCCCTCATCTTTAAAATGGAGAGAATAAGCTTATCTGGACTGAGTTGTGAAAAATAATGACAAAAAGCAAATATTTATCACAGTGCTAGCAACCTGGTTGACAGCATATAATCACTACACACATTATAATGAGACTATGACGCCCATTTTTTTACATCTTATGACAGTCAACTAAATTGAAGTTGGACATAGTTTTTCTGGCTTGAATAAGTATAAACTTACTTCAAGTCTCTTAGCTACAAACTGTGACTGTTCACTGTTTTAGTCAATAAACCATTTAAGTTCCATTTGGTGTAGGGATATGGGTCCTGATTATTGTCTGGAAGTTGTCTTTTGGTTAAAAATAAGAAAGTATTATTCAGAAAACTCCAGGCTAGTAGTCACTGGCTTGTGAAAACAAAAGGCAAGAAATCAAGCAAATGAGGTGGAGACAATAATAAGTATTATTTTCAGAAAAATCTGCACTACCAATATTCTAAATGCTCTGGAAAGCAGTAACACAAAAGGGCAAGATCACAGAGGACTCTGGGTTAAAGTCAGATACAGAAGGGAAAGGTGTTAAATATGAAGAGGTTTTACAAATAGCATAACCAATTTATTTCACATATATTTTCATTTTATCAATGCATATAACACTGTCTAAATAGTCTAAAAGCATTATTTTGACAAGTAAAATATACAAGATTGTGACTGACAAGAAGGCATCACGTATTTTCATCTTCTTTCTAAGGAGCATATGCAAAATAATGGTGAGCAATTGATGGCATTTCAAGTTCCCTAAAACTCCATAGTTCATGTGTTTGGATGACTCAAGAAGAATTTTGTGTCTCACAACTCAAAGCTGTTCTTTCTTCCAGAAACAAGAATTGATGAGTGACTGATACCTCCTACACCAATGGCACGGTGATAACATTAGCACCTTCCACAAGATTGCCCTCGAAGCTGGGTGTGTGTTAGCTCTTCTTTCTGTTACCAGTGTTGCCTGAAGTCCTGGAAATGTTTGAATATGTGTGAAAGTTCTTTAAATCTTCCCACATCAAATATGCGTTATTGATAGAGCAAATATAATGTCGATATTATGTTCCAGGTCCTCTGAGGAATTCTGAGAATTCAATGGTGAGCAAAAAAAAGACGTGGTAGTTGGTATTTAAAGCCCTGTGGGAGACATTGTATTTTGAGGTGTATGTTAGGTGAATTTAGCCGAATCAAGGAGGTGAAAAAAGATATTTCTAAAGAAGTGTTACTTTGGTGGAGATCCCATTGACTCAAAAGGCATAGGGGATCATTCTATGTTTCTATGTTAATAGTCTTACTCTACTGGCCGTTGCGAGGATTGGATTCTACAGTGAGGTCTGTCCAGAAAGTATCTAGCCAGGTACTATGAAAAACAGAGACATTTTCTGACGAAGATATAAGATACAAGAAACATTGTATGTAGAACAATGTTGCCTCAGTCCCCTTCAAAGTGGGCATCTTGGGATCTCACTCAGTTTTCCCAATTGCCATCAGCTGCCCTGTTGTATTTTCCTGAATGTCATTGATGGTCTGAAATCTCTTTGGTTTCAAAGGTGATTTTAGTTTTGGGAGAAGTCACAAGTCACAGGGCACCAAATCTGGAATGTAGGGGAGCTAAGTCACTTGAATGATTTGATGTTTCACTAAAAAACTCTGCATGAGATGTGATGCATGAGTGGGTGCGTTGTTTTAATGAGGCTGCCAATATCCATTTGCCCACAGCTACAACCTTCTAAATCATCTGAATAGTTTCTGTAGAGGAATGTTCAAACTTGATACCCAATTTAATGCAGATTCATTGTGATACTTGCTCAGTCATTTTGAATGTGACGGCCACACAGTACACATGCTCACTCAGTGGTGTCTACTGCCCCCACTGACTAGTACAGTAAAGTCATCATTGTTCACACATGGGAATTCCAGTCCTCTCTCCTTGGCTGCCTGGTTACATCAATGTCCCCCAAACTGTTCTCGTCATATTAACAAGTAATATGGACTTTTTCTGGGCAGACCTCATATAATACATGTATAGTGCTTGGATTGGCTTTTGGAACATAGTAAGGGCTCACTCAGTACATATTAGCTACTTGTATTGTTCCACTTCTCTCACTCTCCTTCTTCTTCTAACTATTATTATTAGCAGAAATAACAACATGCTTAAAAGTTTTGATGTCAGGAGAGATTGTAGCTCATAAGAGAGTCTCAAAGAAAGGCAGTGTGGTTCCAGTGTAAAGACAAAATGGAAAGTTGTGTAAGGTGGACTGCAGAGTCAATCCAGCCAGGGCCTTGTATGGTGTACTCTTTTTCTTTTGCTTCTAGAGAGGTTTCAAAAGGGAGGGGGGAAATGAACTGACTGCATTGGAACTTGTGCCAGATGACTCCTGCTCCAGTAGGCCACACAGACCAGAAGGGGGTCAGCCTGGCTGCAGATCTGTCAGATAGATACTTTGGTAGTTGTCTAGGAAAATTTTTAAAAATTGGTGCCGTGGAAGATAACACCCATATGGTGCTCAATAAACATTTTGTTACTTTTGCATACTTTCAAAATACAGATGGATGAGTAAACACACCATATAGCTATTTTTATTAAAATGGTTATTACAAATAAAGTTCTTATAATCCCAGAAGTAACATATACTTGAGCTAAATGTATAAGTTTTACTGTGTTTATCATTGTCTGACACTCAATAAATGCTACTTTTCATTAGTATTATAATTACTACTACATGACCTAATGAGATCTTGGAATGATGAAACTTTGTAACATGTAAAGCATTATGAATTCCAAGGAAGAAAAAATTGTAATATAAATTTAAACATTTTTCAAAGCCACAACTATGTCTCATAATATTTTATATAAAATATAATAGCTTTCCAAAGATAGACATTTGATATGAAATTGTTGGTTGATTCATTTATAAGTTAAATGCCTTCACTAATATGATCTATTGCTATAGCAGTATCAGGCAATCACACATGAACAACAATAAGACTCTTACTTAGCTTGAATCCCGAGAAAAAATAACAAAAGTAGTAAGTATATGCAATAGAGGAAGCTTAAACAAAGAGACATGTGGGCAGGAGCAGACCAATCAGATCTTAGTCACACCACAAGAATTTTGATCAAAAATTAAATACCTGTGAAATTTCAAACAGATGAATACAAGCTGACGGGATACTTCTAAAATAAGGTTAGTATAACAAAATTTGGGGACCCTTAGTAAGATGATAATTAAGAATTAAATTTATTTCTTATTAATATGACACCCAGTCACTTGAACCACATTTAAGCTAGGTGCTCATGGATGGGCACCACATACTGTCCACCTCTTTGTCTCTGTCTCTCTCTCTGTCTCTCTCTCTCTCTCTCTCACACGCGCGCACACACACACACACACACACACAGCTGATCAGCAAAATGGGTTAATTCCTAACTGGTTTATGCTTAGAAATGTTGCCCAGATATTTCACACACTGATTTTTCTCTTCTTCTAGGTCTCAAGCATCGTGGGTCATCTGGACACACACAGAGCAAGTCATATAGTCACGAACATTCCAGGAGACCATTTCTTCCACAAAAGTAAACTTTGTATTTCCAGGAAAAATTCATAATTTCTGAAGTTAAATTTTTCATAGTAGTGATGTAATAGTTTATTGTCACACCTATAGATATTTCCTTTTATTATGTATTTTTAATAAAGGGCTAGGTGGAGGGACAGGCTCCAGGCTGACATTTGAGTATTTCAGGGACGAGAGCTGACATAAAGAGATATAACAAAGGCATGTGATATTATTATACAAAGAGTTCTTTGTATTTATTATTTCACTTCATACAATAATTATGTATTGCTGTTGTAATTTGCAAGACATCAAGTTCAAAATAAAGTTTAAAGATACAATAATCTTTCAATATTGATTTCAGCCAAACATAATAATCACTAAACTGAAAACAGGAGTGTCTATTGACTGATTATTGACAAGTTCCTTCAATACGTTACTTCAACCTCTAGCTTTCTATTTGTTGCAAAATGTCAGAAAAAATGAATCAGTTTCACTCTCCTTTACGTCATATCATTTACCTCTATTAACCAATTTAAGAGGGCTTGAAATATGTTAAAACGCAGAGCCTATGCACCTCCTCCTTCCTTCCCCCCTCCTCTCTCTCTCTCTCTCAAACACACACACACACACTGATGATTAGCAAAAGTAGACGAATTCCCAACTGATTTGTACTTAGAAATGTTGTCCAGCTGTTTCAAGAACTGATTTTTCTTGTTTTAGGTCTCAAGCCTCTCCTTTCAGTAAATTGAGTATGATTAAGACCATGGATGTTTGCGCCCATATTCAAGAGCTGTTTTGGTTACTTATCATCAGTAGGGTCTGAATAAGCCATTCAATCCCCTTAGGCCTCCGTTTTCTTATCTCTAAAATGGCTTTGATAGGCAGATTTACCTCACATGGTTTTTGTGCAAATCATGTGAGTCAACACATGTTACGTGCTTAGAAGAGTGCTCCATACCTATCTAGTAGGTCTCCTTTCATCATCTCTGCTCCTGTGAAACTCCTCATACCCGTGAAGCTGCCATGAATCTTCTGCCATTAAGGCATCAAATCCCTGGCATGTTTTAACTCCATCTCCTTTCCCTTTTCCCATCCTTTTATCCGTGTCTTCCGTGTAATCTTCAAATGATTTCTGGAGCTCTGCATGGAGGTGGAGGTGCAGTGCATACGGCAGAAGTTACTGCTTTCCTGAGCACCAGTGAAGCACATCTGGCAGTGACCTTAACATGCTCAGAACATCAATGTACAATATTACACCCAAAACAAATGCCATTTGTCCCAGTTACAATAAACGTGACCTCCCTTGATTTCAAAATTTACAGAAGTGTTTTTCCAAGTAACCCATCTCTATGCTCCCCACTTCCTGGTTCTACCACTGCAAGCTGTATTACTCTGGTACTTAACCTCTCAGTCTCCTTACCGGTAAACCAGCAAGAAACATAGTATGTATCCCATGGGCTGTTGTGAGAATGAATGAAATAAAATATGAAAAGCATTTAAAACAGTTTCTGGCTCATGGTAAGCTCTTGGTAAAGATTAGTTATTGATATCACCAATATTAGTATTAATTTCATTTTACCAATGAGATATTGTTATTACCAAGCAAAAAATAGCTGATGTGTTCTGCGTTCTTTTGGGACAGAGTTCAGGACTGATATGCAATATGATGTAAGCCCTTTCAAGATAGCAATATCATCATGTGTTTTATAGATGGCACAGATCAGTAATTTGCTAAATGTAACAGCATGTAATAATCAATGTGTTCATTTATTTAAATGAATTAAATGTTATGTTTCCTCTGCAGAAAGTTTTCACAGCCTTGGCATCACTGATATACATATCAGTACTTGGCATTACATTTATTCCTCATGCCCAGGTTCAAATGCTGTCTTATGTGAGGTTGTCCTGTATATTAAAGGCTGTTTCAGAGCATCCCTAGTCTCTCCTTGCTAGATGCCAGTTGCCCTCCCCCTGCCACAGTTGTAACAATGTCTCCAGACATTGCCAAACAGATCCTGGTGGAGAAAACTATCTCTGGTTGAGACCCACTGCTCTGTATTGACCTGTGGTGATGACAGTATTAGCTGATCATCCTCAATGACAATATACAACTTATATTGAAAATTGAGAGAATAAAAATGTTTAGGTTATTCTTCTAATATAATGCCATTCGTGATCTACAATAATTAGCCCCTTGAAGGGCTTAACTTGGTCTAGTTCCAATGCGAACTCACACCTTTTTTACTTCATTAAAATTTAACAACAACCATACTGTTTTTACTGTTTCATTTTATTGCTGTAAGCGAGAGTCAGAGTTTGGACTTTAGCCACTTAGCCACAGCAAGACAGCACCATAAACATAGATACTGTAAAATCACAAGCCCTCGTTATGTGAACTTCCCCCAACAAATGCAGTTTGTCTTTGTTAAAAAAGACTCGAGCAATCTCTGTAAACCACATTTGGTAAAATGTGCCACTGCCCTCTATAAGCATACAAACACAATGAAAATAATAACTCGGCTTTGGGAGTTTACACAGAAACAAAAATTTATGGAGACATATTTGGGAATGAATTCAAACCTTCTTCAATGAGTCAAAGAAGAATTTGTCATTTGAGTTTACATTTTCCAAAGTATGAGTCAAAACCAGTACAAAATAAAGGCAAAGATGATACATAAACATGTGATGCAAAAGAAAATTTTAAACACGATGCCAGTGGCAGAAATCATAAGGAATGGGGATATTATTACTTATACAATGTGCTTGAGTGCATATATGTATATGTGAGTGTTTCTGGGAGACGATTCACATTTTCCATCAATGTTTCTAATACTTTAATAACTCAGATACCACTCTACTATACCGTATCACTTGTATCTGCAAGTGATCTGTTCTACTATAATACTTGTTTTGAAAATGCAAATTTGTTACAGGGCCATTGACTCAAGGCATATATATATATATATATGATGTAAGCAAATATATCTCTAAGGACATAGGTATATTTGTTTTTGCAGAGATATAACTATATTTTATTATGTGCAATTTCATCTGCAAGAACGCCAGGCGAAGGCAGATAACTGCACCACCTGAATGGAGCCAGTGACAAAAACACTTCAAAGGCCTGCCAGCTACCTCAATTCACTGTTACCCCACATGCCCATCCATATCTGATATTTAATTTCAACAACTCTCCTTCTGTCACTGTAAAATAGTTCCTAAACCATAATCATTCTAACGTCACCTCCATAAGCAGACTTTAGGTATTTTTCAACATTACATGCCATATTTATTGTGCCATTTTTATATTTCTTAACCATTCAATACATAGAAAATTGCGCCACACTTTTATTGGGTTCCAATGATTGTTTTCTTAATATGTCACTGACAAAACTTTTGAGTGTTGCTCCGTGACTCCGTTTTCCACAAGCGCTGTGGATTTCATGGCATGACTTTGCATACGGCAGAGTCTTTAGGGGCACGTATGTCAGGTAATAACACACCTAACTGTAGTTCAGTGATGTCGGTGCATATTTCCACTGTTGCTGGATTTAGCTGTTTCTGCAAAAGGCTTTTGTAACTAATGTCGAATGCAGAAACTTTAGCCTTGAATTGTAGAGTTCAGTTCTCAAACATTCCCTTTTTTACGTAAGCAGAGAAGGCCTTGTTTATTAAAGAGCAGATTAGTTGAGAGAACCATAGGGGAAACAACAGAAAGGTACAAATGAGAGAAAACAAATTATGAGAATGTTCCCTTTCCTTAATCATTTTATAATTAATTTCTTAACTACTCACAAGGGGCTAGAAAGTAGGACGCGTGCCATATTACATGGGAGGTGGCATTAGCTCCTTTGTCACTGTCCGTAAGATTTTGCATAGTAATCAGCTGTTGTCATGTGGATGGCTCAGCATGTTCTGACCTCCTGTCCCCATAGTGACGCAACTACTGACACCCCTAGGTGACTGGCAAGGCCTGAGCCTACCTGCTTCTGTCAGAGACCAGCCCCAGCCCTTTCCTGAAATAATGAAGTTGTTACTCACAATCCAAGTAGTACCTGCCTTAGCATCATCTTTAAATTGTTATTATTTTGCTTACAACAACAATGACTAGATCTCTAGGGGTAAATAGTTTATAATTTTTTATTTGTAGAATTCTAATTGTGTTGTCAATAATATAAAATATTTTTTCAAGTAACTTTGTTCATCTCTACAGCTTAGATATTAAAGTTACTGATAATGTGTTTTATTTGGAAAAGAACTATAAAAGGAGTTCATACACATGATTTTTACTCTCTGCCTTTTTTAGGTCCTCTTTACCATGAAAAAATGTAAATAAAATATCTTTTTACACACACATTGCAGAGTAGATGTGATACACTGCATATGTTATAAATTGCACTGACTTAGCATTAAAAAATCAAAGGGCTTGAAATCAATGATGTCACAGGTGTGGAGGGAGTGCTTACATTCTTTTCTAATGCTGGGCTTTTCCTAGTTCCTCCTTTTATCTCTAAAAGGGCAGAAAAGGTGCACTATTTGCTAATCCAATTGTTTACAGCTAAGAGTTATAATAGCAAACACTTAAAATATGGTACACACTGTACTGAGCACCTCACAAATATTTGGTCATTATATCTTCTCTACAGTATTATCCTTGTTTCACAGGTGAAAGATCAGAAGCGCAGAGCAGTTAAGTGGCCTGGTAAAAAGAGATGCCACTTGTTCCCATTTGTTATGCTGTCATTCTGAGTTATGTAAGTGCGGAATGATGCTGAGTTTCTTAAGATCACAACTGGGTACTTTGATTTTTGGGGGGACACTATGTAAGAAAGTGAAAAGGGAGAGTTGTTCAGATTTTAATATCTCTTTTGTGTTATTGAATTTTGTAGAACTCCAATGTTCTCAACGGTAATGCAGGTTTCAGTGCTAATGTGAATCACGTGTTCAAGAAAGGCTCACTACATAGTTTTTAGAGTCAGATTGGGGAGTTGTGACTTTGTGATTCCAGAGGGGAATATAATTAGGGTAAATTTTAACCTGAAGGATCTGGGGGCACAATTCTGGCTTTCTCAGAAGTTTCAGAAGACTATACAAAAGCTTTTTAAGTATTTGAATAATAACCCCATAAAGAAGACAGAATCCCCCATGTAGCTTCTATTCTCCACTTTAGAAGGGGAGAGCCTCATTTCTCTTATCTGTAGTCTTAGTCACTGAGTCCAACAAGTAAAGATAAATGAAAATTGGAGAAAGAAGAGAAAGCAGCCTCTTCCTTCTATCCCCAGTTCCTCGTTTCTGAGAGAGAAGCTAGGAAAGCAACCAAGATGTCCATTAGTACATAAATGGATAAACAAAATGGGATACACACACACACACACACACACACACATGAAGAAATGTTACTCAGCAATAAAAAAGAACAAAATCTTGCCATTTGAAACAACATGGATATAGAGTATAAGATAAGTGAAATAAGTCAGACAAAGACAAATACCATGTGATTTCACTTATGTGTGGAATCTAAAAACACAAAAACAAAATAAATGAATAAATAAATAAATAGACTCACAGATACCTAGAACAAATGATGGTTTGTTCTCTGGAGGGTGGGGTAGGGTGATGGGTAAAAAGGGTGAAGGGGAATAGAATTACAAATGTCCAGTATAAAATTAAAAAGTCATGGACATGTAATTATAGGGAAACTATTCATTATTATTCTGTAACTCTGTACTATAGGGACAGATGGTAATTAGACTTACTGCGGTAATCACATCATAAGAAACATAAATGTTCAACGAACATGTTGTATACCTGAAACCAACATAATGTTATATGACAACTAAACTTTAATACAGATACAATTTGGACTGTTCAATGTCCTAATTAGAGACTCTGCATGTGAGTTATCTCATGTTGTAAAGAACCACAATAACACCGAAGTTGTATCAACTCAGATAATGTACAGGGAACAAAGAGTTGCCATTCTTGTTTCTTGTTTGTTTGCCTTTTTAGAATTTTGAACCAGCTTTCTGTAGTGAAGGACTATCCCACCTCATGAGCAAAGCACATTTGCAACTATAGAAACTAAAAGCAACAGAAACTAAAAGGGCTCATTTGACAGCCTCCCTTACTACACGGGTGCAGTCGTTTGCCCTAGACTGTGACAGTTCAGTGTACCCTCCACAGACCTTGAATCAGAAGGCAGTGATATAAAGCAGCAGGGACTACACCTAATTCACTCTGAAAGGAGGTAGCCACTGGCAGCAGCTCCATCGAGCTCTCAGGAGCCACAGTTCTATGGTCCGCTGTTCTGTGTAGGTGGGGTCAGCATTGCCAGCTACAGCTTCTGGTGCCCAGTGACTGTGATTATAGTGTAACTTCACAGGATCATTTTCTTTGGCATAAATTGGGACACTGTTACTGGCTCTGTCACTTCAAATCCGGCTCTCCAGCTCCACTGTTAATGAATTCTGCTCTTACTTAAATCAACCAGTCTCTCTTGCTCTTGTCCATAAACCTTAACTGATACAGTATGTTGAATACTTAAGCAGTACCAGACCTATAGCCATAATAAATATAAGATCCAAGAAGTCAGAAATTATGTTCAGTTTATTCATTATTACATTTCCAGCATCTAGCTCAGGTTAGCAGATAGCAGGCACTAGATAAATAGTTACTGGATGAATGCTTCCCGTTATCTCAGAAATAATTGTCAAATTAAAATTTAGTCAAGAAAAAATTAGTCATTAAAATATTAAAATAATTATGTTAGAATTTTAATATATTTTATATATGAAGCTACTTGGTAGCTTCATGTAGCTTTAGAGAGATATGTAACCGTTTGGCTGTTACGTGATATTCACCACCGCCGCCACCAGCAGCTCACACACACACACACCCCTCAGCATCAGGTACAAAATTACAGGCACATGATAGCAGTTATTTTGTTCCATCTTATTAGCCAGATATACTAAACTTAAAATTTTAACTTAAATGACATAAAAAGAGAGGGCTTAATATAATCTTTGATTCTGTTTTTATTAAATACTTTCTTATAATAAAGCAAAATGAAGAAGATAGGCAAGTGTATTTATTCTTCACCTAAGTGCCAATGATTAGCAGTGACTGAACTGGACTTTTAGAAACTGGAAAAACATATCTTTCTATAAAAGCAAAAAACAAGTTTAATAGGAATCTCAGTTTACTATCCTTGCCTCCCTTCATCTCTAAATTTCAGAGAGTTCAAACAATACCAGAGAATTTGATTCCTCTTCTTCCAAAAGCAACATCTGGTCACATACTAAACACTTGCTATTTTTATCTCTCCAGTTCAATTTTCATGTAGACATTCTAGCTGAAGCACTTATCACCTTATATCTAGACAATTATAATCCAACTTTTATCTGCAACTCCAATAGGTTGCTAGCCCTATCTGTTATGCATATTTCTAAAGATTAAATCCTAACATACTACTTCCCCAACATTATTTCCCTGCTGAAAAGGTTTTCTGAATCTTTATTACCTATATTTTAATTTTTAAATGCACTTAGCATTCAAAGTTCTCCACAGACTAAGTAAACGTAACTTTCTAATTTATTTTCTGCAGATTCTACATGTAAACTTCTGCAATAATCAAAACAGTTCACGTACTGTTTCACACTATTCCTTTAGAGAGGATCAAATCTACATTTGCAAGTCTTGTTCTTCAATCCCAGTCTAGCCTGGTCCGTTTTTAAAGCCTTATCTGAAGAGAATCTCTTTCTGAAGTCATCTGTTTTATGAATTTCTTTAGCTTTTTAACTGTAGACCATTATCGCATTGTTAGATAGCATCCAGTCCCTCCAACAAGTAATAACAACATTGCATTTTATATTTTTTAATTTCCCACATCACCTAGTTCTGCTCAATGCCTATAAAAGGCAATCAATAAATATTTGTTGATTGATTTTTAGATGCAACCTGAGCATCAGTGCTATTTTTCCTGATGAGCTGGAAAATGAAACATGGAGGTTCAGTGGACTTGATTAGAGATGAGACTCGGAATACAAAATCAGCTGTGGCGCACTTTTATCTTATTTTTCACTTGGGGATAATGCTTCTGTATGCTTGATCATTCTTTTATTGGTAATTCTAATTTTCTTACAGGAGTTAGAGAATGAGGCCTGTACTATTCCTACTTGTAATTATTCATTTAAAAACTTTTGTCTCCTAAATCCTAGCTAGGTACTATTTTAAGCAACAATAATACAGCAAGAGCAAGCTATTCTTTTCACAGATCTTGCTTTGCATTAAGTATATATAAAACTAACAAACTAAATAAATCAGATAATTTTAGTTGGTGGTGATTACTTTAAATACAAGTCACATGGTAGTGGATAAGAATGGAGAGACCACTTAAGATTCAAAAGTTGGTCGATGTGATGGCGGAACTGAGAGAGGAATGATGAGAAAGAGCTGACCATGAGCTGAGCAAAGCTCTCCAGGCAAAGTATTTTGTTAAAGTTCAAAGACATTTTGTTTAAAGGTAAAATTCCAGATGTTTCTGGTAAACTTCTATTTACAGGGCACATGAAGACTAGGGAATGAGGGGGAAGGTGGGTGGGAGGTTGAAGATGTAGAGGGGACAAGGTATGTGGGTAATCCTTCCAGATCACTGGGAAGAGTTCAGGTTGTATTTTATGTGCAGTGGAAAGCCTCCAAAAGGTCGTCATCGGAGGATGATCTGATTTATGGTTGAAACATTACTTTCTCAGTTATAACGAGAATAGCTTACTAAAGAAAGAACCAGATCAAGAGAGACCACTCAGAAAGTTATTGTAGTGGCCCACGTAGCACAGAGTAGGGATGATAGCAATGAATTTCTGGAGATAGTGACAAATTCAGGATATATGTGAGTAGTACACTTGCCGATGGACTAAACGTGGGAGTAAAGGAAAAAACTGAAATCAAGAAAAAGAAATTTTCGATTACTTAGAACTGAGATATAAGAACATTTGAATGGTTTGATAATGAATGAGTCATGAACTTATTTTAATGGTCTTTCTAATGAATGGATTCTGTAGGTGCAATGGCAAGTGCAAGATAGTACAGGCTAAATTGTAATAGTAAAAATAGCGTAAAGTCATTTTCAAATCATTGCACTATATCAAAGGGAGCAGAGAGAAACTTTGACCCATTGCCACTGGATTTACTAAGGGAGGTTGTCAATAGATCTCTCAGTCATTTGAGCAGGGCAAGCAATCCTACAGCATGTGCTGTCTGGGATGCACAAGTATTCAGTTTGTTTGGGATCGAGGGGTTTCCCAGGATGTGGGGCTTTCAGTTCTAAAACCATATTGAGTTGGTCGCTAGTGTAGCCTTTCCTTAGTCATCTTGAAGAAGTTGTGTATAAATGGATAGAGGCTAGAGCAGATGATAAAAGGTGGGAGTCTGAAAAATTATTTTCAGGAGGCATTTGAAATTGGAAAAGAATAATTAGGCAAGCTTAATAGGCTGTTCAAAGGGAGCATTAGCCTAAGGGGATAATGATTAAGAGCCAGGAATGTGGGCTCTGGAGTCACTTAGGCTTGGGTTTAAATCCCAGTGTCTTTGTTTACCAGCTATGTGACCTTGACCAAGCGACTAAACCAAGTTTTCGTATCTGTAAAATGGAAACAAAACCTATCTATTTTGAGGTATAATTAAAATAATACATATAAAGCATTTAGAAGAGTCACATGATTCAGAGTATGCACCCAAAACCATGTTAGCAGCTACTATCAATATTATTGTTACTAAAGAAATTTACAGAAAGGGATCAGGTAGTAATTCTCCAGCAGAAATAAGTAGAGAGGAAAGTAAGAGTTTAGATGAGAAAGGGACTGTGTATCACTTCTTTGTGGCTTTTAAATTCACCTCTCTTTGTGTACTCCTGAATGAAAAAATAAATAAATAAATAAGAATTCAATTGGGTAATAAAACAATGTATGACTTTCAACTCAAAGCAAAGGGCTCAGATAAGAAAATTGATCCTAAATGAAAGAAAACCTGAACTTGAAATCAACTAGCTTCAAAAAGCAATGAGAGTAGAAAGACGGATAGAAGGAAGAAGGTTTAAAATCATTTTAATGGATCACATCAGGAGGCAAAGGAATGCGCTTTCAAGGCCAACCAGAGGAACGGCCTGTGCATTGACACAGGGCCCCAAGCTCAGAAGGACACTGCCCTTGCTTCAACATTCCTAGTGACTTTTAACAAGGGGCTTTGTGTTGTCATTTTGAACTGCACCCTGCACTTCATACAGTGGGTCATGCGGGAGAGTCAAACACAAAAACAGAAGGTGATATTAGGGAAAAGTTAACAGCCAATATTTTATTACCTAACTCAGTATACTATGGTCACTGGAAGAGCTAAGATTTGTATTTTCAACTTCCAAGTCTTTATTCAATGTACTTTTAAAAAGATTAACTGCTTCCTCTTTCTTCAACCAAATCTGTTGATGGTTTCATTGTGACATTGTAAATGATCTTTTATACAAATACTCTATACATATTTGAAAATCATATGCTGATAATAGGATAGAAAGTTTGATATAGAATTACTAACCTAAAGTTATTCTTAATATGATTTAAATCAAACATCCATATTTTTGTGAATTTTTGATATGTCAAAATAGACACATATATTAATATATCCAACTATAATTTTGATTTTATCAGTTTCTTCTTAATGTTATTTTCTTTGCAAATGTTCATTTTAAGATATTGGCTTACAAGGATTCATTGTGGTCTGCTTTAACTCTATATTACACATTTGATCTTTGTAAAATTATGATCAGTGCTATTGGATAATTACTCATAGACTTCAATTTTACTTTTCTTGATATAAATCTTCCAATCTACAGTAATAGTATCTTCAGCATTTCTTTGGTTTGTCAATATTTATCTTTCTGTTTTTGATGTTTCTGTTGTGTTTCATTTTGGGTACATTTACTATGAAAGGCATATTTTTGAATTATCTTCTGATATATTCTTTAAGGCCAACATGTTTATTTTCATAGCCTTTCATATATACCTTTATAATTTTACTTATCTATGGTTTTATATAGGTTTTTTCTCCTATCTTGCATCATGCTGAGCAAGTTTATTCAACATTTCTACTCTCCAGAATAATTTCTCCCCTTGTTTATCTATGTAGTATCTGCTATTCTTTCGAATCTCATCTCAAAGTTACTTTAAATACTCTACATAACATATGCCCTCCTCTGTTATCTACTCTCATAACTCCTTATATCCTTTTATAGTTTGCAGTTACGTATTAGTGTGACTGTAATAGGACACTGGGACCATAACTGGTCAATTATTCTAAAAGATCTGTTAAAACAAGGATTTATAAAATAATATAAAGAATTTTTTATAATTTTAAAATCATTGTGAGTATTTTAACTTAAGAAATATAAATATAGTTTCATTTATTTTCTGATAGAAGTCCACCCTTTAAAAAAAAAAGTGGAGCAAACACCGGCCCTGGCCAGGGAGCTCAGTTGGTTAGAGTGTATGAAGTCCCAATACACTAAGGTTGCAGGTTCAATCTCCAGTCAGGGCACATACATGAAGCAACCAATGAGTAGATAAATAATTGGGACAACAAATCGACATTTTCCTCTCTCTCTCATTTCTCTATCTAAAAATCTCAATAAATAACAAAAAACAAAATAAAATAAAGTGGAGCAAAGACACACAGTAGACAGGGAATCAGAAAGCAGAAACTTCTTTTTTATTATTTTTCCCCAATCGTTCAGAGTTGTCTTACCCACATCTAATTCAATATAACAATAGTTTGCAGTGATTTTTTTCTTACCACGTTTCTAAAAACACTCAAGATAGTTTTCATAAAATAAACAGCTCTCAACATTTCTCTACTATTTCATCAAACTGCACCATTACAAACAAGCACAATGTGGAAACAGGTTTGGGAACAAACTCAACAGATTCTGGTTAAACATAAAATTCAACTGGTTGCTGTAGAAATTCTTCATGTTTTCTGCAAAGCTGCTAAATGCGACTGCTCAGAATGCTATGGACATCATCCAGTTAGTGTCAGCGGGAGAAGATGGTTCTGTTTGCTTTTGTGCCTCAATCCTGCTAATGACTTAAACTGACAGAGGTTAAAATAGTAGACTAGTAATTGAGCTAAGTCAGAAAGCATGTTTTGTTCAGTAATGTACTGTTCACACCGAGGTTAGCAGCGGACACATAGATGATGTTGCATAAATATTTGCCGAATAAATGCAAATTTTCTTTCTGCTTTAATTTAAAAGCTCCATACACTTTTTCATGAATGATCTAAAATTTTATGCAATCTCAAGCATAGAGATCATTATATCATATTTTCAAAAGGGTACTATTAATATTTGAATGTTTATATATACATCTTTTTCTCTTTTAGGAGTGATTTTATATTAATTTTTAAAGTACACCAATGTATATTTCACACTTAAGTTATGAGAAGGTTGAAGTCAAGGTCAGCCATCAGCTAATTTTCTTATATGTATATTCACCCTTTTGCTCCATGCTTACCTGTTGGTCCACCTGCAATCTGACCGGCCTGGATGATCCTGCATTGCAGACTTCTGTAAAAGTGGCTTTCCTCCAGCACAACACACACTTCTAGCTGGAAGGTGGGGTGTTTATACCTCTCCCAATCTCACTTCCATACATCTTTTCTCCTTACTCTTCCCAAACCTTAGTCTTCTCTTCCTGCCTCCTCCCCACCCCACGTCATCCACCTTATTTCAGAGCTGCTAGTCTGTTTATGTACTACCTTGCCATGGCATGTGTCTTCATCCTTGATCTGTCCCAATACCCTATCATTTAGTTCATAGATATCTAATGCCTCAATACTCTTTTCTACCTTCTCACGGTAGCCAGTCATACACATTACGATGTGTTACCTTATATCAGAAGTTACTCTTCCAATGAAAAATCTCTGTTACAAACAGCCCACTGTCTAATATCATTCCCCACCATTCCAGGACGTTTCATTTAATGACCTCAGTCTAAAATTCCTTTGCCTGTAATCCACAGATTTTGATTTTTTTAACCATCACCTCTTTCATGATCTCACGTCCCTCCTTACCTAGCCTAGTGTGTACTCACTCTGTGTAACTAGTGCACTTGTCTGCATACTTAATCCCTTCACTTCTTCCACTTCACACTCTTTTGCCAACATTTCAAAACTAGTTATGCCCAGTCAATTGAACATTGCTGCAGAAAATCACAAATTCTTACTGACTGAATTGGCTTTACACCTGTGCTCACAAATTTCAGGTGGGCACTTGGTCAGTCCAGAATTCTTAGTGCGCTTCACTACTTACTATTTACTGTGCCCCATAAAAATTCTGAAGTCTTCAATATTTTCCCCAAAATCAAAATTTCAACTACTGATACCAGCTAATACTTTAGAGAGAAATGGATAAAATGTGAAGCTATTTTATTTTCCTTTTATCAAATAAAATAAGAAAATGCCTCCCTACTTCTTTCCACAAATGCTCCTCATTCTTGAACTAAAGTATGCTGTCTCTGGTCATAAGTAAGGTCAGTCTGTCCCTCTGTCATCAGGTTTTTGTCTGCTCTTACTCCCTCTTTCACTTTGCTCTTGAAATGATCCTGTTTCTCTCCAACATCCTCAGTCTTTCTCTTTATATTGGTTTATTTCCATCTATGTACCCACAAACATGTTAATGTAATTTATATCAAGTGGAAACCTCCCTTGACCTTACATCCTACATCTGCAAGAGCCTCCTTTTCCCAGCTTCATATGAAAAGCTACCAACCATTCACTCTTGAAAAGGTTCTTATCAAGGTCAACAATGACCGCATCTGTAAGATCCAAGGTGTATATCCTGACTTTATTATATTCTGCCTTCTCTTAGTGTTGATCACAGTTACTTAAACACTCCTAGTGAAATACTTCCTTCTCTAAACTTCTATAACATCCTTCAATTTCTGTCATAATCCCCCAACCCCACTCATCTTTGCTGACTCTTCAATTCCCTGAAAAACTCAATTATTTTTTCCCTGAACCATTTTGGCAAACCTCCTCTGCTTCTTCCCTTGATGATTTCTGTCTTCTGGTTTGTAAATACTATCTATATGTTATTAATTTTTAAACTATCTCCAACTCCAATCATTCTGCAGAGTTAGCTATTTCACTATCCAACTCTCTAATGATATTTTATTTTATTTTTAAAGTACATATTATTGATTATGCTATTACAGTTGTCCCAATTTCCTCACCTTAGTTCATGTCCATGAGCCATGTATATAAGTTCTTTGGCTTCTCCATTTGCTATATTATTCTTAACCTTCCCCTCTCTATTGTGTATCTACCAATTATGCTTCTTAATCCCTGTACATTTTCCCCTTTCCCCCTCCCAGTTGATAACCCTCTAAATGATCTCAATTTCTATGATTCTGTACCTGTTCCAGTTGTTTGCTTAGTTTGTTTTTATTTTTATTTTTTAGATTCAGTTGTTGGTAGTTGTGAGTTTGTTGTCATTTTAATGTACATAGCTTTGATCTTCTTCTTTTTCTTAAATAAGTCCCTTTAACATTTTGTGTAATAATGGCTTGGTGATGATGAATGATATTTTAAATATAAGGCCATATAAGAACACTTCATTTCTCCCTCTCGTCACAGAATATTTTTCTTCCTCAGATTATCATATCTCAGTAAGTGGGGGTTGGTTAGGCTACAATTCATCCTTGATGTTTTTTCTGTCCCCAGTCACCCCCATTGCTCTAAACACAAATCTAAAACTACTTCAAGTTCTGTACACCTCAGCACATAGTCCTTCTCTACATCTGTAACTCCAATCCAATCACCTTCACTTCCCTACCGGACTATAGTAAGAGCTTCCCCACCATCCTCCCTACCTTGATTCATTTTCCGTACAAAAGCCAGAATGTATTTTAAAATACAAGTCATGCATATATCTCTCCTACTTAAAACACCTAAACAGCATTACATTTTCTTTACACACACACACTTCTAATACTGTATCATGTACCACAAGAATTAATGTGCTCTTCATACTCTCCATTTTCTAATTCTCAGATATAATCTTTCATCTTTCTCTTCTTCTATCAGCGCACTAACACCATCCCACCTGTTTGTGTCCCTCCATGAAGCCCATTTCATTCCTGAATTAATGCCTTGGCCTTTTGGGTTTTCTGTCTAGAACAGTCTTTTCAAATATCATCACCTGGCACCTTCTTCTCTTCATCATGCCTCATCTCAAAGGTCACTTTCGACGGGATGCCTCCCTGGCCCACCCTGCACTCCTGACACTTTTGTTTTAGAGATCACTCTGGCTGCAGTGCAGACACGAATGTAGAGAAAGGATGTCAGGCTAGAGGCAGGGAGCCCAACTGGAAGATAGTTTAAATTATCCAGGTGAGTGAAATGCCAAATCTGTCTCATAGGTAGTAGCCTTGGCTTACAACCTTAGATTAACCTGCTTTTTAAAACCTCGTATATGTCCAATATATTTTTAAACCCTTTCAAAGTGCAGACAGTCAATAATTCTTCTCCTGATTTGAGATCTGAGATCATATCTATCATAGACTGTGTTGATCTCTGTTCAGATATTTCCAGGCCAAACAAAGGAATAAAGGGAAAGTTTTCGAGTTGCTCTATTTTTCACTTGCCAATGTGGAGTAGCAAGGGAGCTCTAGCCAGAAAGAGCAGAGACATAGTGCTTCACCTTTCTGCCAAATCGTCTCTTTTTTTGTTTCTCAGCACAGCAGGCGTTAGCTGGGTCAGTAGCGCTCTTTAGAGCTGGCCCTACTGCTTTCATTTGGAGCCAGCTGTAGCACTGCCCTGCTTTGCTTAAAAAGCCATACATGCCAAATGCCCTCTGGAGGTGGCACCCTGCAGGGTCATCCCATGAAATTGACACCAGTGTTTGGTAGAAATCTGAGGGAATAATGAGATCAATTTGTACTTCTTATCAACTGCAGAAAGGCTGCCCTTTGCTCCAGCTTTTGCTGGTGCAAATGAAAGAATGTTAGTAGGATTCCCTGGCGCAGCTACTACTCCGTGTATCTAAGTGGTCTTTCCGTCCTTGCAGAGACTCACTGCGTGGTTGACTGTCCCATTATGATGTTCAGAGAAACTCTTCAATATTTTTCACAGTTGAGCAGCTTCCTACATTTCAGTATTGGTAGGGGTTTTCACTTGCATGGTATTATTTTGTCATTTAAGTATAAATGCAAAAATAATACGTAAACTTTAAATGTGTGAGCTCTGATTGCTATCTAAAATACGCATGGAGCTGACTAGTGCAACTAGCAGTACTCCCGGCATATCCATGAGTTCATGCCATCATACACTTTGGTGCTTTACCTGCTCTGACATAACATCACGTATGTGGATTTATCCTTAAGTTTATATTGCAATCTCTTTGGAAATTTTTTCTTTTAAAATATCTGAAATATATCATAGCCTGTTATTTATATTTGTTCAAACCATTCAGATATTCACTTCGAATATCTGTATCCAAAGTACTAAAAAATAATTAGAATAATAAACTTGCCATTCCAAAAATTTCTGAAGGAATTATTATTTATCTTCTAAAAAATGTGGATTATATGAAGAGGAAAAAGGGAAACATACTTTTGATCCTTTGGATGGCACAAAAGATGATTGTTTCAGCTGAACCGAAAACTCAGCATATTAAAGTTAGGACTGTTTTTTCTAATATATAGATATAGATATAGATATAGTTATAGATACAGATATAGATATAGATACAGATATAGATATAGTTATAGATACAGTTATAGATATAGTTATAGTTATATAGTTATAGATATAGATATGAGTGCAGTTAAGTGTGTTCCCATGAAAAACATTTTAGAAACCCTTAACTAAGTATAAATTCAGACTTTTTTTAAAAAATTAAGATTCAGCCCTTGATCTTCATCCACGCCCGCACAATTACCACTATAGAATAAATCTGTAAAATATCGGACCCGTGCAACCATCATACAGTGGCATCCATGACATTTATATAAACAGCTCATATTAAACATATTTAATACCGGGCTTAGCTGAGGCGCCAGTGACATACATTTCAGTGAAATGTATTTGAATCAAACAAGGGACAGAGTAGTGCATTCGTTTTTCATGACACGTGTAAAGCTTTATACTCTTAGTGTAGAAATTGATTTTGGTTAAAAAATAAACTTTCCACTAAACTGTGTGGCTCTTGAATAATCATTTATGCTTATGGAATCTAGAATGATCACGAGTTAATCTTGCCTTTTAGCAATGGGCTTCTGCCTTGTAATATTATGCTTAGATACATAATTCTTCTTATTACAATAACCATCTCATTAAGTCCCAATCTTATGATCATGATGAAAAATGATAATCTTCAAATTACTACATTTTTCTTTCTACTTGAGTGACCTAATTGAGAGAATTTCACTCCTGCATTCCCCATGGACACACAGGGAAATACACAAGAACATATGGAGAACTGACTAAATACTTAAGTATCTGTGTAGCTTCTGAGCACCATTCATTTTCTGTACATTTACTATACTAACTCCCTGATACTCCCCACAAACAAGCTAATCTAGGCTGATGCCCATATCAGAAACCATCTTTAATTGTTTCATTCATTTTAAAACATATTATCAATCAAGTTTAATTCTGTCTCGTGGAAACAGTATGGCTGCAGGACGAAGACAAGGCTGAATGTACACCTTTGTCAAGCCGTATGTCTTTGGTTAAGTTCTTTACTTTGAGCTTTCTGTCATCAGTAAAAGGAAACCCGTTGTAGCTACTAATATGAAGACAAAGATGACAGATCTCTTCTGCGTGTCCATTTGTCCCAAGCAAGAAAAAAAAACTTCCTAGGTGGTTTGTTTATTGAGGTCATTTTAGTAAGTCTTGACAACAATAAAAAATGACTTTAAAATGATGATTTACAGAGTTTATTGGCCACAATAATTATTCACATGTGGTAAGACAGTTGAACATGAAAGAACTTGCTTTTTGAAATGATGTAGTTATTATCTTGGATATATGCTGAATGGAAAGATTAAAATATTTTAAGTAATTGACTTGGTGGTTAGAGAATGCCTTTCATATTTCTGAGAGGACTTGGCTCTCTTTACCTGTGCTTAGTGTACCAGGAAAAGGCACCAATATAAGAGCCTGTAGGAATGTAGCCCCTCTGACTCCACCGTAGCTGGGGCAGTAACTTCCACTAAAGCAATTACATTCTAGTAATTGTTGTGACAGTGAGAATTCCAACTCATTTCCCCTAACCTCCACCAACCCTTACTTTGTTTAAGTAATGTTTTTTCCCATTTAAATTAAAAGTAAAATATAGACTAAATTTTAAAGAATTTAAAAACTATAAAGTAGTTAGTAAAAAAAAAATTCAACCCAGAGTCAATCATTTTTAATTAACCTTTTAGCTTACTTGAATTTCTTTTCTTTTCTTTTTTAAACTTCAGTGTATTTTCACACACACACACATCCCAGAGTTGTATTTGCTGATTTTGAAGGTTTCTTTTCTCTGATTTAAAACATACACCCATTTCACAAAACATGGAATCTATGAGAATAGATTGTGAATCACTCCGACATACCCATGTTACCAAGGACTTTATTTTCTTGTTATTGTTACTTCCACAAATGCAGAGAAATGTGTTCAGACTCAGTGCTTGCCAGCAGCCCTGGTATTCGGATTTCCTTGGCTCTGTTCACTTGAGTGCTGGTTAAAAGTCTTCTCCGATTTGTATCAGAAATACATACCTTCCGTCACGTCAAGGATTAGGCACTTCAGAGGCCACATGGACTAAATGTCAAAACACTCCATCCCTACCTTTAATTACCTCTCTGCAATGACAAATAAGTACAGTACAAAAATATAAAACCACCACAAGAAATATCATTTCTCTAATGAGGACTACTTTTTATGATTTTTTTTCAAAAAAATGTGCATGCATATTGCTTTTCCTTTAGGAACCTAAGAAACTTCTTTGCAGTTAATGGAATTCATTCTGAGGATTTGGGGACATTGAGTCTTTTCACTCAGTGTCCTCTGCCCTGTGGCTGAGTTTGGTCCTCACCCTGGGAATGCTGAATTACACTGAGTAACCAATGGCATGAATTTTTTGTCAATTGCCTCAGATGGCTGACTAAACTGCTGTTATTTTCTGATTATTTATTTTACTTTTCTTGCCTTTAGTGAAAACTTACTGCTTGTTTTTGTCTATTAATACATATTAATTAACATCAGTCAGGCCATAACCCTTAAACATTTAAATAAAATGGTATCTGAAATTCACTTCTCTCCTTGAACAAACTGAGCAACTGAGAGCAACAGAGCACATCCTCTCTCTCTAACCCTGCAGCTCAACTGACACTTTCTTTGGGAAGACAGATTTAAATGCCCCTCCCACCCTGTTCCCACAGTCTCCCATGCATAATTCTACCAGAGTACTTGTTACACCCTATTGTATGCGGAGGTCTCTTCTTCACAGTATTGTGAACACCATGCCGTTAGCTCTGGGGTGTTCATGATTTTACAGCAGAACATTTGACAGAGGGAAGTTATTGTCAAAATAGAGCCATTCTCTCAAAGGAATAATTATAGTTGCAAAAGATGAGCAATCAGTCCAGACATTTCAAAAGTTTTTCTTCACGTAAGAATTATTGTGGCATAGCACTCTTCTCTGGCAGAGATTTGAGAAAAGTCAGTGGAGAACAAACAGAAGCAAGGATGATTTAGATCCCAGCCTCCTCCTCACAGGGCCTGACCTGCCCGGCCCTCACTCCTGACCACCACGAATCAGTTAATAAACCGCCTGTTTTGACATGAGGAAACCTTACGAGGAGGAGGAAATGTTCTAGCATATGGAAGTGCACCACTGGCTCACCAGGAAAAAATTTTAAAAATTAAAACACATGGCAGGAAGATCCAGCAACAGTTCTCCCTTTGATATCTGTGCTATTCCTGCATTTACGATGATGAAATGCAAGCAAAGGCTTTTAAGTTGAAACAAAGCAGGTCTTGCTTCACTCTAATTAACAATCAGCATAAAAAAGTAAGATCACAAATTGCCTGTGCAGAAGTCTTTGCACATATGATTTCTAAGGGTTTTTTGACACTAAGGCAATCTTCCTTAAGAGAGCCTACCAGAACGGTTGCTGTGTGTGTGTGTGTGTGTGTGTGTGTGTGTGTGTGTGTGTGTTGGTTGAGGAAGCAAGGAGGCAACCTAAATTAACAGAAGAGTTTCTAAGCAAAAATTAATAAAGCCTCAAAAAATGACTAGGGAGCCAGAGAGGCGCATTATTCTGATTGTTAGTGCTGGATTTAATTATTATTCATTTATATAGTCTTAGTAAATATACAACAAGTCCCTGTTTTCTTCTATGTTAAAGTATTTTCAAGAATAACCTCTACACTGCCAACCTCAAATACTATGCATGAATATAAATACTCTCATTAATGAATAAATCAAAATCTTTCACATGTTCGTACTTACTAAAATCACAGTAGCTTATGGTTATCTATATTGTAACACAACCCTGGAAAATGTTTATGATTTCTAAGTACTTTTTTATTACTGTATTTATCCTCCAAGTAAACTCATTAGAGAATATTTTACAGTTTCGACACTGATTCTAAGATTGTATTTTTCTTCTCATTCACAGACCTTGCTACGCTCCTAGTCAAATCCCCTTTTTACAAGTGGAATGATGATTAATGGAGTAAAGGAACATGATTTACTGCAGTTGCGATGCACCGTCATCTCTAGTGATGCATATTGTTTTATGATGTGCAGTCAGTGATTGCGTATATCCCCTGTACAGCACATCACTAGTTGCTCTGCAGTACACAACAAGAGACATCACCATTGCATCATTTCATTTTTGAGTGAATCGGTTAATTGATAAATAGTTATACAGCAAATATTATAGGTACATGGGGATATATCTTAAGAGGATGGGATTTGAACTGACCTTGATGGAACTGGAGGATTGTAGAATAGTAGCGATGAAGTCTTGTTTGGAAGGATAGACAGAGAAAATAACCTGGATGCAGGTTGGTACAGAATATTGGAAGCAAAGAGGGACATGCGGGCCACTCTGGCCAATGCATGGGCTGAGACGGGGCAATATAGAAAGGCCCATATGTGCCACAGTAGAGCAAGTTACTGGGACCCGGGAAGCAAGTTGAGGACAGCAGTGCCATCGTGTCCTATAGATTTTTAAATGAACAGGGCTCATAATTGGTCTGTGATAGCACAATTCAGTACAACTATAATGTGAGCACATGTATAATTTTAAATTTTCTAGCAGCCACATTAAAATGTTTAGAAAGGTAAATGAATTTAATAATATGTTCTTTAGCCCAATATATCCAATGTATTATCATTTTTGCATGAAATCAATATGAAACTTATTAATAAACTATGTGTAGTCTTTTTTTTTTCACTAAGTATTCAAAAGCCAGAGTTTATTTTGCACTTTCAACCCATTTCAGTTCGGGCCATGATTATTTCAAGGGCTCAGGAGTTACGTGTGTTGAACCAGGCAGCTCTCTGATATGAATTGCTGTTAGGCATGTTTGTTCTTCAGACCGTTGCTGGTTGGGTCTGATATCAAGGTGGACAACCAATGGTAATCATCCATCCTTTGAGGTAATTGCTTCCCAAAAGATGGCCAAAGAACTACTTGCATCGGAATCACTTCAGGTGCTTATTAAAATAATCTTCTATCAAGTTTTATTAAATTAGAACATCTGGGTTGGTCAATAAAAACCAGCATTTAAAAAAAATAAGCTAGCCAAGTTTTGCTTATGTATATTAATGTCTGAAAACACAGCTTTTAAAAAATATTCTCCAGCACTGGCTCGTGTAGCTCAGTGGATTGAGTACTGGATTATGAACCAAAGGGTCGCTGGTTCGATTCCCAGTCAGAACACATGCCTGGGTTGCAGGCTGGGTACCCAGTAAGGGGCACGTGACAGGTGGCCACACATGGTGTTGCTCTCCCACTTCCCCTCTCTAAAAATAAATAAATAAAATCTTTTTTAAATTTTTTAAAAGATTAAAAAAAAAGATATTTTCCAGATAAACAAATGACACATGGAGAGGTCACATGGTGCCTATATGAAACTGTTAATATTTTACAGCCAAATCAATTCTAATCACTTTTTACCTCGAGAGGAAGCATGGTAGAGAAAAAAATGCTATACATCTCTGCCATATTCTCAGAAGCTCAAATCCCTAATTTTTCATCACAGCACTGATCACTGTCTTATCCTGTAACATAGCTTGTTGACATCTTTCTGCGTCCACTAGCGTATTGTCTTCCTGAGATTTGGGACTGACGTGTAGAGCCCACATAACATGTGGCGTATATCTAATAAAATAGTGCTAGTAAAATAGTAGGTACTCAACAAATATTTGATTAAAAAATGATTGAAATCTTTACTTCCCTTAGCCAGTGGCTTAAAAGTTTGCCCACCCATTAACTCAAGATAATATGCATCTTGAAATCTGTGTGAGCTGAACATTTATTATGTATATACAGCGTATTCATTTACACAACTTGTTCTGCTTGTCTATTTTCCCTGCGAGGGAGAGGAGTGAATTCAGAAAATCACAGTTGTAAATAACTGCCTGTATTCACTCTCCCAAGGACATCACATTTTAAAAGCAAGTATCTGGAGAGATTCTCTGCAGTCCATAAGGAGTTGCTCTAATGGTTGTTTTTCTGCCTTCTGACCATAGTCGGGGACAAGTGAAACTCCCTCTAATTTTATTATGCAGAGAGGCACCTCAGGTTCTCCCACCCCCTAGACGTGGTTGAACCCAACAATTATAAGTGAGAAACACATTTGTGTCTGCCAAAGAATTTACCTACAGGTTGTCCCAAAAAGCATTTTCTTTCACATTACAATTTCAATGCTATGATTTCTGTTTGGATACATTGTTTTTATCAAAATTTCTCTGGTTTTCACAGATATTGTGTTCCTGGTCTCTGCAATTATTAAACTGGTATTACAGAACAATGCAAATGGGCAGCTGCCACCTAAGGTAATGATAAAAACAGCAGGCTTCTCAAATCCAATGTGGACTGTTTTTCCTTTCCGCCTCTATTTTGCTTAGCGATTATAATTCACTTATAGAAAATAAAACGTGTCTAGCTCAAGCCTTAAGCACCCCTGGCTTTTTTTATGTGAGGAGATGATTTTTGTTTTAGAGAAAAACAACAGGACTTTAACTACGGGATACATTTCTTAGAAACAATGGAATTAAATTCTGAGCAGCTCTCCGCAGAGTTTCAATCCTGAATAAAGCTTATCAGAGAGGGGCATATGGGGACAGTAAAGGCTTGTGAATTTAATTGGATAGAAGTGAAAAGAATCCTGCTTCTGCAGAATTCTGATTTTTGAAAGACCCCAAATTAATTACTTCAGAGGAATTGGAATTAAATTGGCCTTTGTTAGCACTGAGCAAGAATATATATGTATATATATACTATGTGTAAGTATTTTGAGTTTTGTAAACTCCAAGGTGAGGTTAATGGTCAGGGAGAGATGCCTTAATTCGAGGAAGTGAATGTTTCTGATGTGACTTACTGTAGTCACTAACTAAGCAATAGCATTTGTCAACTATTTCCTGTTTTCGAATATTCACTTTATAATGTTATTCACTTAAGTGATAACATCACGCTACTTAATTACTGTTTCTCGCTGTCAGTAATCAATGAAGTCAAATCTGTAAGACCCCCAACACAACAGATGGTCCCTTCCTAATCCTTTGTTTTTGGAATTGTATGTCTCCAGTAAAATATTTGGTGCTGTGATAAAGCTTCCAAATTTATAGCAACTTTCACTTTCTGGTTGATAATTCATGGTCATTCCTGAAGATAAACATGACATTTTTACATGCTAACGTTTTTATATAAAACAGGCTGTTTTATTTAGGGGGTGAATCTATTTTGTTGGGTGGGGAGAGGGAGTGGAGCTTGTGCAGCTGAGCTCTGACTCCAGAGATTTTTACAGGGTCCAGTGCTCTGTGCATTAGTTTCTCTGTTTACTCACATATTCTCAGTTTGGAATGGCCATCATGACACCTAATTTCAAAATTTCATCACCTCCATAGGCATTCCAGAATGACCTCTCCACCTTGCGGGTATTTAAGGACAAAAGCCACACTTTTGATGCTGCAAATTTTTTTTAAAGATTTTAGTTATTTATATATTTACAGAGAGGAGAATGGAGGGAGAAAGAGAGGGAGAGAAACATCAATGTGTGGCATCAATGTGTTGCCTCTCACGCAACCCTACTGGGGACCTGACCCACTACCCAACCATGTGCCCTAGACTGGGAATCCAACCAGTGACCCTTTGGTTTGCAGGCCCGTGCTCAATCCACTGAGCCACACCGGCCAGGGCTGATGCTGTAAATTCTTCTCCACCAAGGTACACTGAAGCCATTTAGTCATTTTACATATCCCTTAAGGCACAGGTGGCAAACACAAGGCCCGAGGGCCGAATCCAGCCCTCCAGCTTGTTTTATCTGGCCTGGCACTTGTTTCTACATGGCGGCAGCACCGAGCTCCCACTTAACAGTGACGGAATAGTTACATTAATACAGTCCTAAAATTACACTCAGCCCTTTGAAGGCAATTGCGAGGCTTTAAGGAATCTGGGTGGTTGGATAAAATTCCACTTTCAGTAGCCTAAGAATATACACACATTTTTACACATTTATGACTTTGTGTGTATACATGCAGGCTTGTACACTTGCATTCTTAAACACCCAGATGGTGGGCATAATCTTTGGCACATATTCTAAGAATAATACATGTCAAAAATTAGTTATTTGATACATTTCAAAGAAATTAGTATTTTGGTCATTAGCGAGGCTGAGATCGAGTATACAAATAATGGGATAGTGGGTTTAGATACAACTTAAATTGACATTTAATTCTGAAAACTACACATTTTTAAGAAAGAAAAATAGTAACAAAGTGATCTTGCATGTGGTTGGTAGGGAAAACGGCAACACCTTTAAAAAAGAAACACATTTTGTATGCTATAAAATCAACTTTTGTAGGGTTTCAACCCTGAAAAAATATTTTGAATACACGTCAGAGATTATTTATTGCTTGGTCTCTCCTACCCCCCACTCCTGTTCACTTTTTGAGCTACAGAAACACTTACATAGTTTTCTATGTCATCCAAGGGATGAAAAAGTCATTCTGCATGGGTTTCTGTTCATTTATTTTTGTGTTTTGCTTGTATTTCATTAGCTTTTCCTTTTTTTCCTCCAACATGTTTGTGATATCATAAATATCTATCATGGAATAGTTTGTCAGTGACTAGGGCGTCTGTTTAATGCCACGCCTCTGCTTCTTCTCCAGAGGAGAAAGACCAAAGGACTGGAGAGCAGTAAGGAGAAACACCGTCAAGACCACATTAGTCAGCGATATGTTGGGCTATCACTGATTTTTTATTTTTTTCATTCTCCTTTTATTTATGTTCTCATTTGACAGATATTTACTTCTTACCATGAATACAGTATTAAGATACACTCAGAAAATATATGGAATAAGACTCATTTATTGAGAAGGCAAACGTGCTGAATATTGATCATCCTGCTACTTGCTCTATAAAATCAAGGTGTGCTCAAAGTACTTTTGGAGCAGTCTTTATTCATCAAATGTAGAAACGCTGTTATATTCTGGGCACTTCGTCTTCGCTGGGCCTAGAGTCTATGGGGAAGACAGACATGTCAAGGAGCAACTGCCATCCAGTAGGGTGAGTGCGCAGAACGGGCTCCCTGCAGAGTGAGTGCTCTGGCCCCATCAAAGGCACTCCTGACCCAGATTCCCCAAGACTAATTCTGACTGGAGGAGTCTGGAAGTCTCTACATACATACTCCCCTGGCTTCTTCCTGCTCTCCTCCCGGTGCCCGTTTCCCGTGCTCCCACTGATTTCTGCATGTGCAAACCTGTACCATCGTACATGTCACATCCACCCCACAAACACTATCACCTCTAAGTCCCCAATTGATCCTCTCCCCTTCACCCATCAGAACAACAGAGCTGCTCTACCCTGTCCCTGAGGACATGACAGAAAACATCTGCTAACTGAGTCCACCCTGAGATTTTAATGCTTTACAAGTACACAGCATGTTGCCTGTTTTTGCCATATCCCTGCTAAAACTGAACACAAATCCAGACATTCACTTAGAGGGCCTATGGTGCCTCAGTCAGTTACAGAGCACAGAAACTGTCCCGTGACTGGCCACTTCAGCTACTGTCTTCAAAGGAAGGGCTGAGGAAGGAGTGAGAAGGGAAACACAAGAGGGAAAGGGATTAGCACAATTCTTGGTTAAGCGTTTACATTTGGGGATAGAAGTCAGGCTGCAATGGTGATCTCTAAAAAAGACAGAATCATTCCCGGCAAAGAAAGCGGCACGGGTTTGCCTCTGAAAGCAGCGACAGTGGGAAGCCACAGGCCACACAGAAGTGTCTTTATTTCACAGGAGGCCACTAATAAACTACTCAAACAAAAGTCTATTTGATGGGGAAAGAGAGAATGTGTCCATGTCAGGAAAAAAGAATCCCACAAAGAGTTCAAACTAAATTTTAGTAGTAGAGAGTTAATGTACTGAAAAAATAAGCTTGCTGCTAACAGCAAAGGCACTGCCAAGAAATACATGGGAATTAGTGCCAGGTTAACACATAAATCAAAATTTGGCAATTATGCAAATGAGAAAGCCAGGGACTTTATTTCATTTCCATCTGATTTCAGAAGAAAGGCCCTAATTTTGATGAATATATAAAAAGATTTTAAGAAACTGAGATGATGAATTGCAGAAAACTAAAGATATCAATCTCACTCTGAAAAAGGCAGATGATTAAAATTTTTTATATATGTATATCCTGTACATTTAAAACAGACATATGAATGTATAGATGGATATAAATATCTATAATATTTAATTTATACATATTCAAGGACAGTTTTTTTTTTCTATAGCAATTTATACTTTTTTCTGACATTTTTACACAGCTCTGGAGAGTATATAAGGCTGATAGAATTACCTTTGTTCATGAGATGATTATAGTTTAATATCATAATTGAGTAAGACAAACATTTCTTACTTATAAAAGTGCAGCTAATCACAATCAATTTCTATTCCTGGAAACGTAAGATTACATACTGCTTTGAAAGGCAGGGGTGGGTCAGGTAGGATAAGAAGTGAGTCATTCAGGATCGATTTGTAGTCGCTCCGTTAGGCACAGTTTCTCAGGGCTGACATGGAACTACTAAGGAAAAACAGGGTGTATGCTTAGACCGTAGGCAAAGATTTCAAAAATGCATTACGTTAGGCACACAAGTAACATGTTTCATTCATGAACACATACCGCACAGCAAGGTAGAATATTTCATTCTGAGAGTCCAACCATTCTCTTAAGAACTAAGGATTAAGAGCCATTCATCCCGGTTTTTGGCATATGGACAAGCAGATGGATGGACGTAAGAGTTGTGGAAGGCACACCAAGTCGATGCCAAATGTATGGAAAATCACACAAAACAGAGACTAAATGACACAAGGCAAGTGTTTGAAAGCATGAACTACTTTGAAAAAGGAAGACATGAAAATGCATTTTTTGAATAATTAAAATACTAAGCCACAAAAAGGCATATGGTTTGCTCCCCAGTAAAACCATATAAAGGGGAGCAAAATGGTGAGTCAGTGGGATGAGATCTGAAGACTGCTGCATCAGGTAAGGTGACCACGTGTATGGAGTAACCATAATCTTTATTAACAGTCCACACAAAAGCACCTAAGCATCATAGAATGGACCCTGGTCAGAACTAACAACTCAGTTTGTGTTTTAGGGTAGGTTTGTCTTAAAGTTTTGCCTTTACAATTATAGAAGACCACTTGACTCTAGTGTCTTTAAGATAGAACACAACCTGTTTTACATGTCCAACTTTTCCTTTCCATTTAGACTATATGAGTAAGGATACAACAGGATCATGTCAGTTGTTTCAGAAATATTGGAAAATTTTGTGGGAATTAATTATGGGCATATAAGTATCTTCATTTATGAGATGCTTAGTTTATGCCCATTTTATTGGGCATAAACCCTTATTCAGACCACAAATAGTCTAGCAGTTTAATGGGCAGGACTCAGTTTTAGCACCTCCTCTCTTCCGGATCCCTCTTGCTAGATGGTCCCTGCCAGTCTCCTGGCTTTAAATACCATGCATGTGTTGCTGACTCCTGATATACATTTTTAGTCGGGAACCTTCCCCTAAATTCCATATTCAAACAGCACTATAGACTTGGCATTTCCACTTGTTTTTCAAATCTGCATCTGAAACGTGGCATGCGCTAAACCAGGTTCCTTCTCTGCAAGCTACCCTTCAAACAACTCGCCCCCTCTTGTTGAAAGGAATTCCCTTCTTCCAGGTGCTCAGAAAGTCATCAGGGAGTTTTCATAGACTCCACTTTCCCTATATCTTATGTGCAGTCAGCAAGTCCTGTCAAGTGTTTTCCAAATATATCCCAAAGCTGATCACTCTTGGCCATCCCACTTCAAAGTACCGTCTCTCACCAAAACATGTAATAATCTCTGGAATTCTAGTAGTCTCCAGATGGATCCTTGGTTCCCTCCCATTGGCTCACCATGAAAGACAGAATGATCCATTTTAATATGCCCAATTATGCTACTCCTGTTCTTAAACCTTCCTTGAATTCCCCTGGCCCTCCCTAATGCCTCATGTAACCTGCATGTCCCCCTGCAGTCTCTCTGATCCCACCTACTCCATAATCCCTGCCTGTCTCGATTTCTGCTCCCAGGACTTTTTTGCTGATTCTCAAACAAACCAATTACGATGCTGCCTCAAGTCACTTGGACTTGCTCTTCTATGGAAAACATTTCTGATATATATCCACTTGGCATCCTCCCTAACTTTCCTAAGATCTTTGTTCAAAGGTCAGCTGGTCATAGAGGTCTTTGCTCACTACCTCAGATACACGCCACACACTCACCACCACCAGCAGGAGCACCTTCTAGCCCTTTAGCTCGGTTTATAATTTCTCTATAACGTTTTTGTCTCCTGTTATGTTTTAGACACACACACGTCTTTCCTTGTTATTTGGCAATCTTGTATTCTCAAATGTTCTCACTCACTAAAATTTAGTTGCATCTCAGACCTAATATTTGCAAAAGCATCTGAATATGTTTTCAGGAACAGTTACAGCCATGTGCAGAGCCACGAACAATTTTTCACCCAGGGGACACGTTCTCCACTGAGGTGAAACTCTCTGTCTTCTTATTTCACTTTTCGTGCTATAAACAAGTGTCCTTTTTGCAGTCTATTTTGTGCCATGTTTTTCACAATTTGTGTGACTATTGTTGGTGATTTTTCTGTTTTAAATGGCCCCAAGTGCAGTACTAAAATGCTGCCTAGTGTTTCTAAGCACAAGAAGGCTATGATATGCCTTATAGAGAAAATGTGTATGATAGATGAGCTTTCTTCAGGCACGAGTTACAGTGCTGTTGGCTGTGAGCTTAAAGTCAGTGAATCAACAACATATATTAAATAAGGTGTCTTTAAGCAGAAACACACATAAAACAAGGTTACGTATCGATCGGTTGACAAAAAATGTTGTGACTAGAGGCTCACAGAAGCCTACCCTGTATTTCCCCTAGAACCAATGATTTAGTATGTGCTAAGTCAGTGTTCATAGTATATAAGATATAACTACTGTGAATAATGAGATTCAAATGTATTTTTATATTGTTACATTCTTCCCTAGAATGCAGGGGACTCTGAAGCAAGGATTTGTTTATTTTCACCATTTAATGTACCTGCGGTGCTTAAGCCTGAACCTGAAATAGGGCAGGTGCTCAGAAGCAATAATATGATATTATATCATTTAATCCTCCAACAAATCAGTGTTGTAGGGGCATTGTATTCATTTAACATATAAAAAAATTTATGCCCAGAAGGTCAATCTCTTGTTTAAGGTCACTCAGTGGTAATTGTCATGCTGAGATGCGAAATCAGAAAGTGTCCCTGGGTTCCCCATGACCTCGGCATCGCTCAAAATGAAACCACTGGATATCTGTATGACCGGGGAATGGAATGAAGTAATAAATGAGTTAATGAACTAAATACCAAGTGAATTTTAAGTATATCTAATTCTAACCTGAATTTACCATCTTTGGTGACAGTCTAGACCGCAGCACTTATTAAAGTAATTGTGATGCAAAGATTTATTACTCCTAAGTTAAAATACTAAAAAAAGGGGATGATTGACATAAACCTGAAAGAAGCCTAGAGCAGATAACAGATCAAAGACATAGAGTCACACAGTATGGACTCTACTCCTGTACCAGGCACACACACACACACACTCAGTCCCACAAACATGCAATCTATCCTATCATGGAGTCACTAAGACTTTGAGACTCTGCATTGTTATACATATAAGCATATCCTCACTGTTTGCGTTCCCAGATTAGTTTCAAAAATAAAGGTGAATAATAAATGTAAAAACAATTTATACATGGACAAATATTATGAAAAATTACTAAAATAAAGAATAACTACTATGCAACATTAATCATTCTTTAAGTATTTGAAACAAATATTTATCAAAGAATTCATAAGGAGATAGTTTCAGCATAAATGTTTGTTGTTATAATAATAAAGCATGTAAAATCAAAGACACAGAAATTAACATCACTCAGACACGAGCTTTGCTTTCCCTTCAGGCTAATGGGATTGATTTTATGCACAGTGCTCACCTGATAGCTTTATTACCCCTTTTCTTCTATTCTTTCTAGAAATGAGTGGAACTGATGGACAAGTTAAATCAAATAAAGAAAGGACCATTGGCCAATTGCAGCTTGACAACTGTGACACAGAACACCTTCCGCTCACAGGCCCTGAACTTTGGTTTTGGCCTCGCGAGGCCTCTGAGCTGTCACTTTGAGTTGGTCATTTTTGTGGGGAGTGAGAACTGCTGGTTGACCGTGATTTGTGCTGATTTTCAATAAAGTTGCTGCCAGGGGTATTTAAGCCAAAAAATAAGCCTTGCGCTTTTATTGCACTAGTGTATGTGACACTAATAACAAAATGAAAAAAAAAAGTCCTTCTATTGTGCATGTTCTTTTTTTTTTTTTGGCAGATGGAATTCTAAGCACTGCAACAGTCAAACCAAGCCCCATGTACATCATTCTTACAAATAACAAACATTCACTTGACTAGTCCCAGCATTTAGAAAGTGTTCACGGCCACTCCCCAGCTGAGAACGTGAGTCAGGTGGATCGGTCTGCTCTGTCCTCCTGCTGACCTCTTGTTGGTATCACACTAAAACACAGATACGGTTTTTGTTATTTCGGGTCCTGAATGCAGGCAAACATCAACCACTGATTTTCAGGGAAAAATGGTTTTTAAACTACGAAGAGATAGGTTGACAGGGGGGGAGAAGGTGGGAGGGAGGAAAGAAAGAACAAAGGAGAAGGGCTGCAGCTGGGAAACACGGAAGCAAAAGGCACTGAGTGCATTTGGAGACTGTGGTCCAGGAGTTGCGGCTGTTTGTTTACATAAACAAGATTTTACACATCGGCAGCCCCATCTCTTGCCTTGTTGACAACCATATTTATGGCTTTCTAACAGAGCCAGCCTGACAAACCTTCTATGATTCATTGTATATAAAGTAGTCGCAAAACCCAATTTCAGTGGAAACCTCTCAACAGAGGTGGCTGCAATGCCAGGACTAAGGCTTAGAACAACATATATCAAAATTAATTCAAAATAATAAAAAATATTCTAAAGTCAAATAAAATTCTGGTAACAAATTGTCAAAATTATAAACTCTTACTTATCCTTTACTTTTCTTCACTTTACACCAAGATGGACCCTTATTGAACTATTTAAATCTTATCCATTTATGATTAAGGATCAAAATAAGTTGTGTTCTGCAAATGTAGCAATGAACATCTTGGATTCAATGATTTGTGTGTGATAATCAGGAAGTCTTTCACATTGCAATCTATAAAATAAAAGCAAAGCCCGATAACATTTTCAAATGATCAACGCATCCCTTTGTGATGCGGATAGAGTCAAGGCTTTCGCCTCTTTGTTGTTGACTCTCGGGCAGTATCACAGCAGCACAGCAGCAAACTTTGGTCATTCAGTTGATCCAAAATCCAAGTACCGTTTTGTGAAGCAAGTTTAAATCGGGGACAGGGAGGATTCTGTACATTGCAAACTGATTGTGTGAGAGGCAGACATACAGACATCAAGAAAAATTTGTGACCCAGAGAGATATATTTTGATGGGAAAATATTTTCTTGTAACATATGTAAAAAAGAAAAATATTCTTTCCTGAATACAACCCACTGTGTATTGCAGAGGAAGCAACTCTGATACATGCCTATAAAGACCTGCGGGTGTTGGTTTTACAATTCAGTTCATTCACAACCAATGCATTTAGCTTAATTGGGGAGGAACATTAACCCTACTTTGAAAAATAAACACTTCAAATTTTCAAACTTGTACGGATAGTCTGTATAAATTTTGTCACCCATTGCATATTGCTGGATATCACAGATTGCTATCATAATAGGCAATGTCTAAACTACTTTTCACAAGTATCTATTTTAAATGGAAATATAATATTTCATTATGTATAGCCACCTCATATAGAATTTTCCCTCTTTGTATAATTTTTTCTACAGACAAGGCAAGGGTAGTTATTTCTTCCAGCCAATTTCACAAATACCTATTTTTAAGTTAAAATATATGTGTGTAATGAAGTATTTTGATATATATTTCTAAGTTGTCCAAAAAGTTTTATCCATTCTCCATGAACACTAGAGTTTAATCAGCTTTTAAGTATTTACTGATCTGACAAGAAAAAGAAGGTTATTGTTTTTATTGTATTTTGATGTGTTTTACTTATATTTGAATTTGGGCATTTCTTCATATACTGGCACTTTATATTTCTTCTCAGATTGCCTGCTCATATTCTTAGCCCTTTTTAATTTAAGGAATGTGACATTTAATATTTGATTGGCTTGTTTGTAAGTCTACTTTTCCTATTTAATAAAATAACTAATTTTCTATCATAGCATTCTACATATTATATCTTGTATTATAGTTGTAAGTTTTTGTGACACACAATATTTATTTACTGATGAATAATAACCTTTTATAACATAGACAAATTAAATATTTAGTTAAAGCAATGGCGTCTTTTTTCCAGGGGGAAAAAAGTTCAATGAAATCGTTTTTAGGGGGAAAAAGGCCCCCCAAATTTTGCTTGCAGATTCAAAAACAAGTCTCATGAATGACCTAAACTCATTTATGGAGTCTGTATGCAAAAAACGAATTCCTTTCCCTATCGTCTGTTCTGAGCTATTCCCGTAACACCTATCAAAGATTCTCATGTAAACATTCATCTTCACGTTCTCTGGGTCTTTAATGATCTAATTTATTTCCATATGTTCACTGATTCAGAATACTATTACTACTGTTATATATGATATGAATAAATTTCTTCTTTTTGTTCTGAAACATTTAGCCAGTTATGCCAGCTCAATTAACCTAATACTTTAGGTTCGTTCAATGGATATGTGAGGTAATTATAAATTTATGTTTTTATATAAGTTAAATTTTCCATTTTTGCGGAGACAACATTTTCATATATCTTTCTAAATCCTTGAGAAATCAAACTCATAAAAACATAAGAAAAGACAATCAGGAAATAGGATAGTGTAATCAATAGGCCTCCTTTTAGGGCCATGTATTGAACTACCTATGATACTAAAGATATGCCATCCTTAGGTGCTCATAGAACATTTACAAAATATAGTCATAATCTCAAGAAAAATTAAATACGAGAAATTAAAAACCAGTAAATATAAAGGTCAAATTATCCTATCTTAATGCAAAAAAAGCCACAAAATTAATGTTTGTAGTAAAACAAAACTTAGAGATTTAAAAGTAAGCACAAAGTATTCTCTTTAATAAATTTTACATAAATAGAACCCCAAAAGCATCATTTAGAAAATTCTTTGAATAGAAAAAAAAGAGTAGAAATTATGAATTGTAGTTAACGCTGTGAATAAAGCCAAATTTATTTTGGAAATCTTAATAGTGATAAACAGTAATAGTGTTACAATATAAAACTTAACGACATGAAATGATTGTCATGCTAAACTCAGTTACAAATCATCCAATTTTTGCAAATTAATAGTCAAAGTGAACAATTTACTGTAGTATATTCTATCATAAAAATAAGTGAATAATGGTTTTCTTTAAGGGGTAAGTATACAGATGATTCTTTTATCTTAGAAATGTGTTAATTTTTTTTACAAAATGCTACTTCAAAAATGAAAATAAATACAGGTACATGTAGAATAATTAATTCTGAACTGGTGTGTGTGTGGTTTATACCTCATAAATGCTATTAAAGGATCGTAAAAATTAACTTCTTTAGAGGCAGTTTATTGGGCTGTCCAAAGTCCTTCCCCACAGACATGGAGCAGAGTGGGGGGGACAAGAGCAAGAGGACACCCAGAGAGGTAGAGAGGAAGATGGTGTGCAGAGGTCAAAATGTCATGATTAGTATCATGCGCAATTCAAGACGTAAAGAGGATTCAGCTAACCAGAAAAATTAAGATCTACCACAGAAAATAAAATTATTTAGTGAAATACATCTAAAATATTCATATACTGGGTGATATAATGGATGGGCACTTCCATGGCAAAAACAACAAATTTCTGAAAAAAACCCTACTCTGATCTTGGCTAACAGAAGTCCTAAGGGATTATGCAAGTTAATGGCCTTATTCTAGAGAACGAAATCTTTATTTCAAACATTTTCATAAGTACAAAAGGAAATATTATGTTACCTTTGTTGTCCTTTTTAAAGAATAATTTACTTTGAAATACTTATCTGTGTTATATAGAATTTAAAACTCTGTTAATATTTCTTTTGCTTTTAAACAACCACATGAGGCTGGTATTGCTAACTCTATTTTAAGAATGAGGGAATGGAGACCTAGTTGGTGTGGCTCAGTTGTTTGGAGTATCTTCCCATTCACCAAAAAGCTGAGGGCTCGATTCCCAGTCAGGGCACAAACCTAGTTTGCAGGTTCCATCCCCGGTCGGGGTGTGTAGAGGAGGCAACCGATCAAAGTTTGTCTCGCTACCCAATCCCCACTTCCTCTCTCTTTAAAATCAATAAAAGCATACCCTTGAGTGAGGATTAAAAAAAAAGAAGAAGAATGAGGGAATTGAGCTCACAGATATCCGATATATTTTTCAAGGTTACAAGGATTCTAAATTTCAAGATTAGTTAAATAAAATTCAGTTTGGAACTCTTGAAAACCACTGCTTTCCCAGCTATTACTTGCTCTTTTCTAAATATTTGTCTTCCCCTCTATTACCTTTTTTATCTCACATAATATTAACATTGATCAGCATTTGTATGGAGGTAATGGAAACACATAACGTCAAACTCCACTCATGGAGTGGACCTTTTGTTTTTTTCATTGTCAACAGAAAATGTAATTTAAGATGCATTGTTTAGTGCAAATGTATATTTACAACCATGCAAATACTACTTATCATCCAAGACACAGCTCAGCTTTCAAAATTTTCATAGTACAGTGCCATAGCTATTATCCATGCCTCACTCCGCAACCTTTTTGAAAAAATCCCAGTAAATTGTTTCACAGCTTTAATATCATTTTAGAAAAATCCATATATATCTAATTCTTATGAAAAATTTTAAAGTTATTGTTACCAAAGCTTGTAAATTGATCCCAGGTATTCTTTTAATCCTTAGCCAAGGATAATTTTTTAGTTTGTTTATTTTTTAATTATTATTCTATTACGGTGGTCCCAATTTTCCCCCATTGCTCCCCCCTGCCCTACCCACCCCCCCCCCCCACTCCCAGAGTCAATCCCTACCCTGTTGTCCATGTCCATGGGTCATTTACGCTTGTTCTCTAACCTCCCCTTCTTTAAATTATTAGGGTTCTCACGTGATATTAGAAAATTTTATGTAGGTAAACATATAGTGCCCTGTATCATCAGCTAGTGTTTTGACTATTTGTCTTTTCTGGATTCCTTAAGGAGAGAAACTTTGCTTCTGTAAGCACTTAGTTCAGCACTAAGCAACGTTGATGCTCTGGACACAAAATCATTGACTGAAAGGTATGTGCCTCTGTACATACAACGGCACACACACACTAACTCTTACCTGGAAAACAATCTGGGTTTTTAAGATATTCATTAAAGAAAATGAACTTCTATTTTCTATGTCATTTCAAAAGCACTTACTTCTAAAGACTAGAAGTAGTCTCTGATGTGAAGATAATGTCTGTTATAATTGTCACATATAAGGAAAAAAACAGATAGCCTTAAGTGGCCCACTGCAGTGAAGGATTTTTATGTAATCCAGCATTTACGTTTATTTAAGAACTTTTCTGTCTCTTATGCAATTTAATTTCCTTGTTGACCCTTTCATTAATGGCAATGTCTGTTGTTGTTTTTTTTAAATACAAAAGTGAATGTGAGAATCTTTTAATGAGCTCTCTAACATCCATCATAAAAATGCATAAAAGTAAGGTACTCCAGAAATAACTATTTTTCTGTTAACAATATATATCTGACCAAAAAAAAAAAAAAAAGATCAACTAGGCAATGCGCTCTGTAAAAGCTCCGGAGGTTTCAAAAAGCAAGTCCTCAGAGTTGACAGGAGAACGCGCGCCTTAGCAGGACACTAATCTCGGCAGACTCCTACACAGAGATAACTAGCAGGCAGGTGACTCTGACTGGGAAAGTGATGTGACCTGCGGGGAGTACACAGGGCATTACTGCCCTGTGCGTCGGTCACCCTGTGCCACAATGGGGCTCAGGCTGGAGGGGGCACACCACCATTCCTTCCTGTCGTTTGCTCTCTCTCTCTCTCTTTCTCTCTCTCTCTCTCTCTCATGACCATGGTTTTTCAGGACAATTGTACACTTTGTCTTCTCACAAGGCTGCAAGTCACCTGATATTCAAATAATACAGAAATAGCAAAAAGCTAAATATTTTGGGAACAAAGCAAATAAATTTGAAATAATATTTTACATAGGATGCAAGGTTTTACCATCTAGGAGCTTGTCACCCCAATTCCCCAGTTTAATTTGTTGTATGATGGTGATGCCAGCGCCATCCAGATGAGGAAAGTGAACTTCCGGAAACTGGAGCACTGGACCAGCTCAGACCATGCTGGAACTTGATGTAAGGGAGAATGGGGCGGGCTTCCGCCCGTGCTCTTTCCTTTCAGCTCTACTGCCTCTGATTATCTGCCTCAGCAAATCCTGCCTATCAGTTAAGTTGATCTTTGTTGATTTCTACTTTAAAGAAGAAATAATCAAGTATTACCATCGAGGAGAGGAGAAGCAGAGTCCTTGCAAACTATCTCCAGCATTACTGCCTGACAGCAGATTATTTTCAGATGACTCAGAAGGTGTTTACTCTTCTTTCGAGGTGCTTTGTGCTAATCTTGCCCTAGTTCCCAACAGAATAGTTTATTCCTTCTATTTCAGTATGTTAGCAAATGCAAAGAAAGGGAGCACAGCCCATGGAAAATTTCCATCTCTCCACCTCACCATAATTAATGTGTGGCTGGTCACTGGACACTCGTTCAATTCACCGTTGTGAAGGCAAACGGGCTTTAAGCAAATCGACTAATGTATCAATTCAATTCCTAGATAGATATCTTTCTGCCTACTCTACTGCAACTATTAATAAGGCAGGCAAATTAAGCACTGCCAGCAGCTGGGGGCAAAACCAGAGTGCAGGCGTAAAAGCTCATTTACAAAAGAATATCCCATCAGAGTCATTGAGCACCACTTTCCAAGACTCTTGACATTCCAAATGTGCTCTGTGATGCTGTTTTAGGGGTGTGTATATTTATGTGTATATGCGAACACATGAGAGAGAGACAGAATGAAGAGAAAGACAAAGATGATAGATAAATAGATGATAGATGACAAATAAATAGCCAGAGACAGAGAGTAACAAAGACAGACAGACAGATTGTAACAAAGACAGACAGGCAGATTGCAAAAGCTCTTGCACCACCTTCTCTCTTTGCTCCCCAGTTGAACTTTACATCCAAATGCAGCAGAGGGCCACTGAATCACCCAACACATCCAATTCTGCCAGTTCAGAGGGGACCTTGGATTGATGTAAGATTTTTCAGATATGACATACGCAGCATTTGCCACCCCTCTATGAACCCTCTGCCTAGAGAATCCAAACTCTTTCACCAAGAGTATTCAACCATTCCCTACTTATTGGCACCTTTCAGGAAAAAGCACATGAATATTAACTAACATCACTGAGAGCATTCCCTGTGACAAGTCCCGTTCTAAACTGATAGGTGTGCCAGCTCCTTTCGTTCTCTTTCCAATTCTGTGAGGCATGGTCTATTATTATCTGTATTTTACAGACGAGAACATCAAAGCTCAGAGAAGTACAGTAACTTGCCTAGAATCACAGATCTAGGAGACAGAGTTGAGATTTACATGAAGCAATCTGTGTCCAGAACCTGCTTTTTTAACCATGAACAACACTTGACTTTAGCAAGCAAATCCATGAGTTGCTCCCTCCTTTCTGCATATCACAGAACTAAACAGAATAGAGTAGCTAGACTCTGCCTTTGCCGAGATAAATATAGAGGCTTGATGGAATTAAAATAGTGCAGGAATACTGGTTCTCTAACTACTGGAGCCTGCTCATCCTTCAAGAGGAAGCTAGGGAAAAAATCAAGGGCAGAGATTTTACAGTTCCAGGTCTTCTCATACACAAGGATCCATCCTTCGTGTCTCCTTTCATGTTCTTCCTTCTTAATGTGGAATTGTGAGGTTTTTGCCTTTTGCTTGTTTGTTTGGAAGTGTGTAATATTTGTCTTGGGCATCTCTTGTCAGTTCTTTCTTATAGATACCTAAAATGGAAAGCCCCTTTTCAAGAAAAAATGTGTGATTATCCAAAGGATGAGGTTAACTATTCCAGATTAACTTATTTCACATGCTACAGAATAAAAGAAGAAGAGAGCAGAGGTTGTTTTTCCATCTAGTTATTTTGGGACTTGGCAGCGAGCATCCAATACATCAGGTCTCTCAGCAGTCCTTGATTGCTTTAAGGTTCTGTGGCAGTTTTGATGACTTAAAACTAATGTACACCTGACTTCTAACCAACTGCATAAAGATAATACAAATGTTCTAAAATTTCAATTCAAATGTATGTTTCAGGTCAATAGATAGCAAAACCTTTCCTGAGTTGTAATTAGTGACTTTAATACAAAGAAGGCAACAGGGGAAGCAGTTATGAAAGACCATATAGATGATTCTCACTACTTTGAAGTTGTTGGTGCTTTCTTCCAATATGATGTGGCCAATCTTTATTTCAACTGTGACAGAATAAGAGGAATCCTTATTTCTCACTTGATTTCCTACAAGGCATTGGCTTGTAAATTGAAATCTTACCTGAGATTTTTGAGACTTCAGGAAGTAAATAAAAAGGCAAAGAAAGAAAATAATAAAACATATCATCGTAAAGTTATACATTTTTAACACAAAAACGGTTATAGAATTATTTTTAAATGCACTTTAGGACATGTGATTAACTTGCCTTTCTATGCGAATGCCTTATTATATAAAACTTGACCCTGATTCAGAGTGAAAAATAATGAGAAATTTAAGTTTGTACTCACTGCATAATATATTGACTGGTACATATTTAGATATAAGATCACATGGTAGAATATATTTTAGCCTTATGTAATTTTATTACAAATACCCGTGGTATTTATTGCTTTCAAAATCAGATTTTTAACATTTATTGTCTCATTTATTTAATCCAAATGTTTTTCATTTAATAGGGAAACCAGTTGTTATTGACTGACAAATAATGAAATGTTTGTGCCCTCTCCCACAAATATTTTTCTATCAATATCTAATTTCAGGTTATTGGGTTAAATGTCATGTGGTTCTCTGTAAAAATGCATGTAGGTCATCTGACAATGTATGTACGATGAGCGAGTCTCTGTTTTCAATGAAAATCTAGATGACTTCATAGGAAATTTTCAAATTTATGTGGAAGTTAGATGAGTTTAGAATGGAGGATGACAAAGTCCTGGGAAGAAGACTTCGGGTGGATTTACCTATATGGGGAGAAGGTCTAGGCAGCTAAGGACAAAAACAACCTTGAGTGTCAACTAAAAGCTAAATGACTGTCAACTACAAAACCCTTGGGGGGTTGGGATGAACAAACCAAGTTTATGTATCTAATAAACTTTATGAACATTATTATTGTTAAAAGTGGCAAGCTGACCATCTAAATATAGCTGGAATGGTACTTATCTTTAATAATAGCATGAATTTAATTGCCGAGTACATGTCAGAGATTCTACCTATCTGTCTGTCTGTCTTATCTACTTTATATAGACTATTTAATCTCAATACTTCAAAGTAGTTATTTTGTTTTGTTTTACACAATTGCTAAAGGTTTGTTTAGTAAAAATCATGTGTCGTTGTATTACTGTTAGGCCACAGCATGGTGAAATACAATTAGCTGCATTCATTTGCAGAATTTGTGCCTAATGAAGGGTGTCTAGACACACATGGGTTAAGAAATAAGTGGCCTCATTCCTAGGCAGGCAGCGGGGAATGTTTGAGATGTTAAGTCAGGGTTTTCAGCCATTGGGGAACTAAGCCCTGCATTTAGCAGTAGGTGTTTTCCTGGGCAGTTGATTGGATTTGATTTTACAGACCAACGCTAAAATTTCTGATAATTTTAATGTATTCTCTTTTCCTCTAACAATCAGAGGTGACCTGCCCCTTTATGGTGACTTGTACTATTAGACCATGGAATCATTCATATTTTTTCAAGGATACTTGTCTGTGTCTGAAGGGGTATCTGTCTTCAAGCCAGACATGAAACTGCAAAGAGGTGCCCATGGAATCAAGATTAGTCCAGAGTGTGAGGTCTTTCTCTTTTAAAAAACAAAATTACCTTTTAAAAATGTCTTTATCATAGTGTTCTCCAGGTCCATCCATTTTGTTGGAAAGGGTAAAACTTTCTTCCTTTTTATGACTGAGTAGTATTCCGTTGGGTAAATGTACCATGGTTATTTTATCCAATCATCTACTCATGGACACTTGGGCTGCTTCCAAATACTGGTTATTGTAAATAATGCTGCAATGAACATTGGGATGCTTATATCACTCTAAAGTAGTGTTTAGGGTTTCTTCAGATAAATTCCCAGAAATAGAATCACTGGGTCACGAGGCAGTTTCAATTTTAATTTTCTGAGGTAACTCCACACTGCTTTGCACAGTGGCATTCCCACCAACAGTGTACAAGGGTTCCTCTTTTTCCTCATCCTTGCCAGCACTTGTTATTTGTTGATTTATCGATGATAGCCATTCTGACTGTTGTCAGGTGACATCTCATTGTGGTTTTAATTTGTATTTTTCTCATAACTAGTGATGTGCATCTTTTCCTATGTATATTGGCCACATGTATATCTTTTTGAAGAGAAGTATCTATTCAGGTCCATTGCCCATTTTTTAATTGGATTGTTTGGGTTTTTGGTGTGGAGTTTTATAGTTCTTTATAAATTTTGGATATAAACCTCTTATCAGATATATCAGAGAATATGTTCTCCCATTCTCTGGGTTGTCTTTTGATTTTATTGATGGTTTACTTTGAATCACAAACTTTTTTTTTAATTTTGATGTAGTCCTATTTGATTATTTTTTCTTTTGTTTCCCTTGCCTGAGAAGATACATCAGAAAAAAAATATTGCTACAAGCAGTGTCCAATATTTTACTGCCTATATTTTCTTCTAGGACTTTTATGGTTCCCAGTCTAATATTTAAGTTTTTGAGCCATTTTGAATTTATTCTTGTGTGTGGTGTAAGAAGGGGGTCTAGTTTCATTTTTCTGCATGCATTTGTCCAACTTTCCAAACATCATTTATAGAATAAATTACCTTTAGACCAATGTATGTGGTTGCTTCCTCTGTCAAATATTAATGGACTATAAAGGCATGGGTTTCTTTCTGGGCTCGTTTTCTGTTCCATTGATTTTTGTGTCTTTTTATGCCCGTACCATGCTGTTTTGATTACTAGGGCCTTATAGCATAGTTTGATATTAGGTAAAGTGATTCCTCCACCTTTGTTCTTCTTTCTCAGAATCTCTGTTGCTATTTAGGACCTTTTGTGGTTCCATATAACTTTTGAAATATTTGGTGTAGTTGTCTGGAATACATCATTGGAATCTTAACAGGAATTGCACTGAATCTGTAGATTACTTTGGGTAGTATGGATATTTAAATGACGTTAATTCTTCCTATGTATAAATACAATATGTGCTTTTATTTATTAGTATCTTCTTCAATTTCTTTCTTTAGTGTCTTATAAATTTCTGATTATAGGTTTTTTACAATCTTCATTAAATTTATTCCTAAGTATTTTATTATATTTAAAGCAATTGTGAATGAAATTGTTCCCTTAATTTTCCTTTCTGGTAGTTCATTATTGACCTATAAAAATCCAACATATTTCTGGATATTAATTCCTGCTACTTTACTATTTTCATTTATCAGTTCTAGTAGTTTCTTAGTGGAATCTTTAGGATTCTCCCAGTACAGTATTATGTCATCTTAAATAATGACAAACTTAACTAACAATCAAAATAGAGACAGACTCATAGATAAAGAGTAGGCTCACAGCTCTAGGGGTGGGGGTGGGGTATTCAGAGGCAATAGGATCCAGCAAAAAAGAAATAGGACTCATCCCTGGCTGGTGTGGCTCAGTGGTTGAGTGCCAGCCTGCAAATGAGAGGGCCAACAGTTTGATTCCCATTCAGGGCACATGGCCTGGGTTGTGGGCCAGGTCCCCAGTTGGGGGTGCATGAGAGGCAAACACACATTAATGTTTCTCTCCCTCTCTTTCTATTTCCTATCCCCTCTCTCTAAAAATAAATAAAATCTTTAAAAAAAAGAAATAAGACTCATAGACAAGGACAACAGTGTGGTTATTGTAGGGGGGAGGGGGTGGGTGGATGTGGAAGAGGGTATAAGGGGAATTAATGGTAATGAAAAAATACAATGAAAAGATTTTTTAAAAATTGAGAGAGAAAGAAAGAGAGAGAGAGAGGAGATGATCTCTTTATCAGGGTCAAGGACATTGCCCAGAACTGGGGTATTAGTAAATATAAAATTTGCTTAAATTGATAATTAATTGTTGGCATATTAAGTAGAAACACATGTTTTAGATATTTACAACATGACTTTGACAGTAAGCATAACTCTAATCATTTTATTTTATTAATTGAAAATGTTGAAAGGTAAAAAACAAATATTCAGTGTTTTTTGATAAACTCACTTTCCATTTATTGTTTTCAACAGTAAGGAACAATCTTTAAACCACTGGATTTAATTACTGTAACTCAAGTTTACTCAAGCACAAATAGAATTAATGGCATGTGTAGTAACAGAGAACACCAAGGAATATCTAAGTGTAGAATCTTTGCAGACAGACTAGGAAAACACAGGTTAAAAAAAAATGTTCAATGAATCAAGATGTCAAGTAGAATTATAATGAGTTCAAGAATTTGTTTCTGTTCAATGGGATATTCACAATATTTAATATGCTCTCCAGACCATGATTACTTTTAAATTTTATTGTGAGAAACTGCTATGTGTCAGATAATTTACTAGACTCTTAGATATGAAAAAGAAATACAATATAAGTTTTTACTCCAGGGAGCTCAAGTTCAAATGTGGAGAATAGTATGTAAACAAAGATTTTTTTTTTTTAAATGGGTCAAGTAATGGAAATGAGGAGACAGAGCATACAAATGTTGGGAATACAGAAGAAGGCACCAATAAAGTTACTTGGAGAATTGAAGATGAAATTTGAACTGGATCTTAAATGAGGGTGATTTTCCAAGTGCACAAAATAAGGCAAAGTATAATCTACATAGACAGGAAACTATGAACAAAGACCAAGTAAGTGAAAAAAAACTAAACAAAACAAATCAAAACAGTGCTGTGCTTACGTATTTATGGACCAATGGGTTCCTCTTGTAAAAGGAAATAAAAAAGGCCCTGGCCAGTGTGGCTCAGTTGGTTTTATTGCCCAGTAATTGAAGGGTTTCAGTTTTGGGTTCAGGTCAGGGCACACACCTAGGTTCTGGGTTTGATCCCTGGTCCACGTACCCATGATCCCCAGTCTGGGTACACAGGATCCCTGCTCTGTGCATTCTCGGGAGGCAACCAATTGATGCTTCTCTCTCAAATTGATGTTTCTTTCCCTCCCTTGTCTCTAAAAGTAATGAACACATGTCTTCAGGTGAGGGGGAAAATGTGTAATGAAGATTAACAAGAACTTAATATTTTAATCCAGAGAGGCAGTTTAAAATCATATTCTGAAGATTATAAAGAAGTTAAGAATTTGAATATTATCAGGAAGAGAAAGGGAGCCAAGCAGGTTTTCAAATAAGAAGTGTGACAAAAGATTGTTCTTTCAGAAGACAGCCCTGGAGTCACTCAATAAAAATGAAGGCTGTCAGTTTAGCTCTTCCTTCTCCTCAAAGGAAGGGTTGCATTAAAAAAAATAAATAAATTTACAATCTCTATCATGCCATACAGAAACACGCTTAGTAACTATTCAGTGATTTTTACATATCTCTGCTTTTCCTACAATTAAGTCGTGAAAACTGCTTTAATACACTACTGCTTCCCACTACTGCGAATATCCTTTTCCTTCTAGCTCAAACGAACAGTTTCATTAGAAATGAACAGGGATGAAAACTATTTTCGTGGAAGTTAATATATTAACTTCATGGAAACCAATTTAACAATTAAGTATATTGTCTTCTTGAAAATAAATAAATAAATAAATAAGAGAGAGGAGGTAACGCCGCTTGCCTGCCTGGGAAAAACTAGTAACACCTTTTTCTCACTCATTCTGTCAATTAGGATTTTGTATAAGAAACTACAATGCAGTTATTTTGTGATCACCTTAAGGAAAAACATGGCATAATTATGGATTAAAAAGTGGATCCACTATAATGCCATATTTCTTATTAAAAAAACATTGTTAAGCAACTTGAAAACTATTACTTTTAAAATTTTACATATTGGTGTGATTTTTCCCTGGCCTATGCTTTTAAATAAGTGCATGGAAATTTTTTTAAAAAATGAATTCATGAACAAAGAGATATGTCATGTGGTGTTTCACAAGAATGGTACTGTCCATTTGCAACTTTTCTGGCAAACATGTAAGCATGATAATCTATATTAGAACTGTAAACATGATAGATCTATATTAGGACTATTCTAGCTCATGTGAAAGAGAAGACTGTCAGGGACCACAGAGCACGCAGAAAGAATGCAAAATTAAATAGCTAAACATTCATAGCGGCACACATGTTTTACAAAACATCAAAGGATGATGTTTTACTTTCACTTAAATACCAGTTAAATAATAAACATTTTTAAATAAAATGGGAAGAGCAACATGTTGAAACAATAATGGAATTTTAAAGTGACATATTTGCAGATCAGTCCATCAAGACAACAAGCTGTTCTGTTTTACAATTACAAACAAATATGAATCAACTTCCAATACTATGATCTAATCAATTGTAGAATTTAATAAACTAGATTTTATCCTCTCTTCTTATCACTCACTTAGTGTCATTGCCATGTTTGAAATCGGTCCTTGAATGAATTTTACACAAGGAACTGAATTCTTTGGTACAAAGCAATCACCTTTACTTGTGACCTCATAAAATGTTAACAAACCACTACACAAAGTCTACTATTCTATGGAACCGGTATATGTATTTGTAATACATGCAATGATGGTGAATTAGTCTCTATATATCTTGATTTTTCAGTACTATTCTAAGATGTTTACTTCTGATCTATTCCAATTGCCTCTTGCCAAGAAAACTACAATCTGTCTGAACCTGTGCAAATACTACCTTTTGGCCGCAGATAGCACATGAGTTATATCCACAGGTGGTCCTTCAGGCTTTCATTTACACAGAACTGCAATTGACCTACTATTTATTGGTCTTTCTTAGAAGTCTGCTTTCCCCATAATTTAGAGAAGCAGGGACGGTTATTCAACATATTTAAACAACCATAGCTAACATCGGCTCTGATTTATGCTTTCACAAATCAACAAGACAAATAACCAAGAATGGCTCGTTCACAAAAATAACTACTTCATTTTAAATAATCATGCTATAAGAAACCTATTAAATATTTTGGAAAAAAACATGCGTCTCTAAGAGTTTTCTCTATATCAAAAATATGGACTGCAGTGCCAAAGGGATAATTATCAGAGTTAGCCTTGCAGCATGAAAATAACTTAGTGTTTTGATAATACGCATAATGGCCTCTTACAACATGCGAGAATTATAACTGGATGGACTAAGATGACAATGCCTATACTCCCAGATTTCTAGCAACTTTCATGTATTCTCCACATCCTTCTTTTTCCTTAGTATTTTCTGTATGATATTTAAAGAAGATTTAAGTGTGATAGGAGATGTAAGTATATACAATGGAGGTAACCAGCCTCTTGATAGAGAATATGATGTCTATGCTGAGTGTTAGATGTGTTCATATTTTACAAAATATGACTGAAATTATTCAACTGCTATCTAAAGCTAAAGACATTATATCACAAAAGAGGAAGGGGGCTATAAGGAGAAATGAGCCACCGAAAGGACACCCCTTTTATTCTCTCCAAGCACAAAATGAAAAGAGGATAGGAAATCAAGTGGAGAAATAAGACTATACATAATATTGAGAATTATTGATTCTGTGAGGGAGAAACAATTTGAAATTTTAAAATTAATTTAATAAACACTAATATAGCATTAAAAGATTTATATCTGTTATAGTGGATCAGTTCAATTAATTTATTTTAAAATTGTGTATGCCAGGCCTACCCAATTTAAGGGAACTAATAACAATTGACTCTGACATTTGTAGACATAAAAACCATATGTATGGTTTTTTTTGTAAATACAAAATGGCATATACCTAGTAGACTCTGATATATATTCACCCAACTCATTATTAAATCATATGTGAATTCAAAAAATGATGAAAATTTAAAAGAAGATTAAAAACTAAGACAGAGAGAGAATCTTTTTAGAGATAATGGATGATCCTCTAAACCATCAGACAAATACAGCTTAGGAAAGTCCTACATCAGGATGCTCACAGAAATGGTTGAGTATCAACCATTTGGTAGCAAAATAGAGGGAAAAGTGACTGCTATGAAAGTGAAATAAAGGAAAATGTACAGGGAACCAACAGGGATGGGAAGGAAACTGGGACTCAAATGAATGGTTTGGAGCAAAAGGAAGAAATAAACTTTCAACCAGAATAGAAGGGAGATACAAGAGTTCAAAAAAATGAGAGGTTTAGGAACCTCCAGGGAAAGTTTAAATGTTCCAACATTTGAATCATAGGGATGCCTGAAGGAGAAGAGAAAGAACAAGAAACCAAAAACTTATTTGAAAACATAATGAAGGAAAACTTCCCTAATCTGGCAAAGTTAATAAATTCCAGGAAGTCCAGAAAGCTCAGAGAGTCCCAAAGAAGTGGGACCCAAGGAAGCACAAACCAAGGCACATCATAATTAAGTTACTGAAGATTAAAGATAAGGAGAGAATCTTAAAAGTAGCAAGAGAAAAGGAGACAGTCACCCATAAAGGAGTTCAAAAATATGGACTGCAGTGCCAAAGTAATAATTAAACTATCAGCTGATTTCTCAAAAGAAACCTTGCAGGCAAGAAGGGGCTGGAAAGAAGTATTCTAAGTCCTCAAATACAAGGACCTACATCCAAGATTACTCTATCCAGCAAAGATATCATTTAGAATGGAAGGGCAGATAAAGTGCTTCCCAGATAAGGTCAAGTTAAAGGAGTTCATCATCACCAAGCCCGTATAATGTGAAATGTTAAAGGACTTACCTAAGAAAAAGAAGATAAATATGAATGGTAGAATAAAAACAAACTCAGAACTATCAACAACTGAACCTAAAAAACTAAAAATAAACTAAGCAAACAACTACAACAGGAAAAAATTCACAAAAATGGAGATCACATGGAGGGTTATCATTGAGGAGGGGAAGAGGGGAGAATGGAGGAAAAGGTACAGGGAGTAAGAAGCATAAATGGCAGGTACAAAATAGACAGGGGGAGGTTAGGAATAGTATGGGGAATGGAGAAGCCAAAGAACTTATATGTACGACCCATGGACATGAACTAAGGTGGGGGAATGCTGGTGGGAGGGGGTATGCATGGCAGAGAGGAATAAAGGGGAGAAAAATGGGACAACTGTAATAGCATAATCAATAAAATATGTTTTTTAAAAAGAAAGTCCTATATGAAAGTAATGGTTTCTGAAAATAAATGGCTAAATTTCAATTCCTTCTTACTCTTCACTATTGTTAGAATGACCCATACACTGCACCACAGAGAAAATTGCCCAGCTACCATTCACTCATGGCTTTCAAAGATGTATTCAAGATCACACAATTAATATAAAATTTCAGGTGGGGGGTGAATGCAGACAACTATAATTGAACAACAATAAACTAATTTAAAAAATTGCATAGCACTTATGTGAAAAGCATTTTTCTGGACAAAGCACATCAAAATATAGTTCTAATTTGTACTAATCCCAAAGTACATAAGAATTCCTAAAACTTTTTGTATTTCATAATATAGAGTAACAATATATGGATACAAACCTATTCACGCTATAAACAGAAATGATTAACATGTAAAGATCCATTATAAAATTGAGAATTCAGGTGTAGAAAATAATTAATATATATCTCTCAGTTTTAAGAGACCAAAAACCAAAAGGCAAACAAGAAATTGGGCAACTTAAATAATATTATTAATAAAGTAATACATTAAAAGTTGTAAAATACATTTTCATACTAAAGGCCCATAGCACTTCAATATTTCTGTGCATTGGTCAGCACAGAGAATAAACGATTTGTCTTGCAAAGTAAAAATAAATTATTGTAATGGAACTGAAAATTAATTACAATTATCTTTAAAACTCTTATAAAGTCAACAATACAACACAAAACTGAATATAACCTCCTCCCTAATACATCTAAGGCTAAGGTTAGAAAACAGAACAGTAAATAAGATCTTTTTGAAAATTCTCAACCATCAGTTCTGTACCCAACTGAACTCATAGAATGTAGTCAAAACTGTACTGTATGTAATGCTATGGACTTACCTTCCTGCATTATGAAACAATGAAGAAAATTAAAAAAAACTAAACTTTATATTTAGTAATATAAATGTTCTAAGATTATATATTTAAAAGAAGATACAAATTAATAAAGATTAAACAGAAAAAATTAAATGAAGTTGTAATAAGAAATCAGAAAGCAGAAACAAAGTGGTGTATTCAATAAATACTTCTTAAAGTAATTTTTAAAATGATATATAATACATGCAAACTTTTTGGAAACAAAATAAAGTGATAGGTATACTAGATACAGTATTTAAGAAAATGGTTAAAACACAGAAAGTAAGTACTTTATAAAATTGTAAATAGAAAGACTGCCCTGTTACATAAAATCTAAAATTTCTATTTATATCACTCTGCAGATAAAATTGAGAATCTCCTAAAAATTAATTTCTAAAAAAGTAGAAATTTTCAAAACAGTTTCATGAAGAGGAAGGTATAAATACTGGGTTGTCCAAAAAGCTTGTTTGTGTTTTCATTTCTTTTCTGTAAAATAAAAGATACATTTTTCATTTTCACCAATAATTTATTGATTTGGATATTTCAATTATGTTGGCTATCTCCCATGTGGTATAATGCTGATTGTTCTCAATGTCTCAATTTGATTGCTATCAGCTTTAACTGGTCTACTCTACCTTGGAGCATCGTCCAGTGAGAAATCTCTAGCCCAAAACTTCTCAAACCGCTTTCAACAGTCACAGCACCTTGTCTATACTGCCCAAATCCTTTTTTTGCATTTCAGTTGCATTTTTACCTTTCTTGAAATAAAAAAAGCATAATATGCCCAAAATGTTGCTCATCTTCTTCCATCTCCAATATTAAAATGGCTACAGAAAAATTAGCCAATTTTGACAAGCATTTTTTAATGCATGTTGATATGACAGTTATCACTATACAATCTAACAAAATTGTTGCAAATGAAGTTAAAGACAACTAAGCGCTACTAAAGCCATCTTATGGAAAAAAAAAACAAACAAAATTTTTGGACGACCCAATAAATCCTTGACCATATAAGTTATATGAAAATTAGTTAAGAAATATATCTTCTCCAAAAGACAGGACTCAAAAGAATTTTAGACATGATATAAATAACCATTTTTATGTTTTTAAAACTGTTGCAAAATGCAGAAATTATAAAAAGCTTCACAACTCATTTAACAAAACTTGCTTAGTTCTAGTAACAAAAATATCAAAGGAAAAAGACACTAATTCATTTTATTTACATATATATACAAAATACTTAATATTGTATAGCTAGTTTACTTCAGCCATATGTTATTATGATAATCCATGATAAAATAGAGTTTCTTACAGTTAAGAAATGATAGTTAAAATCTAGGAAACCTCATAAAGCATGTCTACTTTATTAATGAGTGAATATAGAAATAATCCCCATAGGTATTACAAAGCTATATGATAAACTTCAATATGCATTTCATATAAGCCATCATAAACTGGGAGAATAGACTATTTCCTCAGCATGTTAAAGTATTTACAGCTAAAAGTAGTTGCTACAAAAGACCTGCCAAGCTTCTGCCTATGAGTGTAGAGAATATAAAAGAGGAAAAAGAATCTAAATTTCAAAAACTTAGAGACACAGGTGTCTTTAACAACTTCATTTGTTTTGTGCTGTTTTGTTTTGTTACTGCCTAGATCTCTGTTAGCAAATCATCCTTGATCTTGCTGATGGCTGTCACTGTTCTTTTTCACAGTGGTGGATGATGCTAATGACTTGTGCTAGTGGTTTGCTGGATCTGAAGTTGCCTAACATTGAAATATTTCTAGGTGCCTCTATAGGCTGACACTTGTGGACTGCCCTCAGGGAAGACATAAGCAAATAATTAAAAGTGAAGCTACTCTTTTTATTACTGCTTCTACTAACTAAGAACTTGTTGCAGAAAAAAAAAACCCATACCCAAATCTACCCCCACCCTGTTTTTATTTTGCAAGGTCCAGGCAAGAGAGCTTGCAATTCTTAAGAGTTTTATGCAGGTATAATTGACATACAATTTACTGTACACATTTAAAATACACAATTCGGTAAGTTTTGGCATGTTTATACACAATGAAATCATTAACAAAATCAAGACTGTGAACACATTCACCACTCCCAGAAGTTTCCTTATGTCCCTTTTCAGTCTTCCTACCAACAGTCCCGTGTATCTGCAAGAAAGCATGGATCTTTCCTCTATCACTCTAGATTAGTTTGTATTTTCTATCACTTGATACAAGTAATAGAAAAGTTGTGCTCTTTTTATTTGGCTTATTCAATGCACCAAAAATACTATGAGATTGATCTATGTTGTAGCATCATCAGTGTGTTCTTCTTATTTTGGAGTAGCATCCCATTCTATGGATAAACCACATTTGTTTATCTGTTAATCTGACGGTAGAATTTGGATTTTTTCCAGTTGTTGGATATTACAAGTAAAGCTGCTTTGTTCATTCATTCACAGGCCTTTGTATGAGCATTTGCTTTTAAGTCTTCTGGTTAAATACCTAGCAGTAGAATGGCTAGTTCGTATAACTTCTTAAGAAACTGCCAAATCGTTTTCCAACTGATTTTACCATTTTCCATTCCCACCAGTATTGTATGAGAGTTTTAATTTTTCCACATCTTTGTCAACCCTTTGTTGATCAACCATACATTTTAGTTATTTCTCTCAGTCTGTGGCTTATATTTTCATTCTTTAACAGTGTCTTTCCAAGGCTAAAGTTTTTACTTTGATTAAGTCTAACATTCCTTTGCTCTTTTATGGATCATGCTTTTGTTATAATATCTAAGAAACCACAAAGGTTATTCTGCTATATTTTATTTTAGATGTTTTGTTCTTTCAGGTCTCACATATGTGTTTATGATCAGTAGGTATGAAGTGGGTTTTTTTTGCATGTGGATGTCAAACTCTGTTTTCTAAAAACACTATGCTCTCTCCCCTGAACTGCCTCTGCGTCTTTCGCAAAGAGCAGTTGTCCATATATGTGTGGATTTAATTCTGTCTCATTGACTGTTTTTCTCTCTTTGTGTCAATTCTACACCACATTGAATACTAATGCTTCAAAAGTCTTGAAATAAGGTAATTTGCCCTTTACGCTTATTTTGGTTATTCTAGGCCTTTTGAATTTCAGTATTTTAGTATTTCACCATCAAAGTCTCATTCTATACACACATACACACACACACAGCCTGCTGGGATTTCTTTTAGGATCAAGTTGACTATATACGTAATGTGGCAAAAGTAGGTTTACAGTTGTGAGTACACAAAACACACAGAGTTACTCTTGTATTTTTATGTTTTAATTATTGTATTATTTTCCATATGAACAACTGTAAACCTACTTCTGCCCGACCCTGAGATCAACCTGGGGAAAAGTAACTTCATAATAATACTGGGTCCTCCGATCCATGGTCACCGTGTGCTTCACCTACTCTTTATATATTCTTCATCTTCTATGAGCAATGTTCTGTAGTTTTCAGAGTACAGGTCAGGTCTTAGAGATTGTTATCAGCTTTATACCTACTTAATTCATATTTTTGATGTTATCATAAACAGCATTGCTTTTTATTAAAAGTTGTGTTTGTTGTTAAATAATATAGAAATACAATTGAGTTCTTGTACAATGATATTGCAACCTATAACATTGCTGAATTCTTATTCTGGGAGTTGCGTTGCTGCTGTTTTATAATGCCATTAGTTTCTACATAGATGGTCCTGGCATCTGCAAAGAAAAGTAGTTTTATAGTCGTCTTTCAATTTGGATGCCTTTAATTTCTTATTCTTGCCTTATGCACTGGCTGGAACTTTTACATTGTGTTAAAAAGAAGATGAGAACAGACAGCTTTGTCTTGCTCCTGATTTTAGAGAAAAATCATTCACCTATTATGTGTGATGTTAGCAATCAGTTTTTTATGGATATCCTTTTTCAGGTTGAAGCTGTTTCCTTCTATTCTCAGTTTGCTGAATTTTTACTAAACATGTATGTTTGATTTTGTCAGATGATTTATGTGCATATATTGAAACAATTATATATTTATTATATTACATAATAAAATACACTGATTGATATAAAGATGCTATACAATATATTTCTGGGATAAAACTCACTTGGTCATGATTGTGTATTTTTATGTGTGATTTGCTAAAACATGTATAGAATTTTTGCACATGTTTATTAGGTATTTTTCTAGTAGTTTTCTTTTCCTAGAATTTATTTCTCTGTTCCTGGTGTCAGTGCAGCGAAGACCTATTTAAATGATTTGAAAAGTGTTTTCTCCTCTGTAATTTTCTCTTCAATCCTCTTCAGTTTGTGTAGAATTTTTATTATTTCTTCCTTCAATATATGACAGAATTTACCTGTGATACCACCTACACCTAGAGTTTCATTTGTGGGACAGTTTTTAAGTACATATTTAATGTCTTTAATAGACATAAGGATATTCACGTTATTATTTCTTCTTGAGTCAACTTTTGTTGCTTGTCTTCCAAGGAATATATAAATTGTGACTAATATATGAAATAAATTTGCAAAAAGATATTTATGTCTCAATATGCTGTTAATACCTTTAGAATCTCTAGTAATCTCATTTCGCTCATTCCAGATTTGATATCTGTGTATTTGCTCTTTTTTTGCTGATCAGTCTCATTAGAGTTTGATCAATTATATTGCTTGTCTCAAAAAACGAGCTTTTAGTTTCATTAATTATCTTTATAATTTCTAAATTTTAATTTGATATCAAATTTTATCTTTATGTTCTTCTGCTTACTTTGGGTTTGATTTGCTCTTCCTTTTTTCCATTCATTAAGGTATAAGCTGAGATCATTGATTTGAGATCTTTCATTTTTACAATATAGGCATTTGTTACAAATGTTTCATAAGTATTGACTGCAGTTTTGAAAATTTTTTTCAAATTTTGTAGTCAGGGTCTTTCTCCTCATCTCTGTTACAGTATAGTTTTCTGCAACTTCAAGAAGTCAAGAACACAAATATTTTAAGTCTAGGTCTACATCTGTTTGTGTATTCACACATACACAAACACAAGTGCTCTCTTTCTCTCTCTGTATATATACATATATACACACCATATATATAGTTATATACATATACGCACATGTGATATATGGACGTATATGGAATTTATATATGTATATAAATAAGTTATAATTTTTATCTTATATAATGACATATTACAAAATAACATCACATATTGTTCTCTATGCTTAATTTGCCAGTACTAGTAATAGACATGACCCAAAACTAGTAATATCTGTTTAAAGAAGTAAGAAATTAAAGCATAACAATATCACAATAATAGCTACTACTTGTTAAGAGCACTCACTGTGTACCAGAGACAATGCTAAGTCCTTTACTACATGATGTCTTCATGTCATCTCATAAGGTACAAAGAGTATCATTATTTTAGATAAGAACACAGGTTGACATAGGCTTCATGGTCTGCGCATGATTCCAGAGCTCAACATGGCAGTGTTTGAGCCCAAACTGTTTCTAAATAAAGAATATATATATATATTTTTTAATAAAATATATTCTTTTTTTTTCTTTTTTGATTTCAGCCTCTCCATGGTCAGTCAGTCTACGGCATTTGTTCAGATTTCATTATATGTGAGTTTCAAACTCAGTTGGAAGAAATCTTTCAAGAGTTAACTATATCTCCCCCCATAATAGGGGGAAATTCTACCATCCATGAAAATTGCTTCCTCCAATAGAGCAAGTGATCTGGAAGACTATCTTCTTAGAGATTGCAGAAAATTGCAGAAATGCACTGGCCAGTCCCCAAGTTTTTTCTGAGGCTACTTTTCTCCTGCAGATTTTCCTTTGTTGTATTCAAAACCTTTTATTTACTTTTTAAGTTTTCCCCTTGATTCTTGCTTTTCAGGTCTTCCAAAAATGAGCTTATGATCTCTCCATATTAGGGTTTCTTCCCTTTCCATATGTATATTAGGTAAATGAAGTTTAGTATTAAATTCACTGATTCCTAACTAATACTTAAGCTTTAAATATTCTTAAGCCTGATTGGTGGTATATGTGTTTCCCAAACACAGTTCTCAGGAGTCTTGGCAAAGACAGTTTACCTACCATCTACTTATTTCTCCTACCATTGTCTCTCCTCCTGCAAAATTCTCCAGGCTCGCAGTACTACTATTGTGCAACAAAACCATGCATTTCTTCTTCCCATTCTTTCCTGAAATAGGATTATCACTGTTTTAGCTTTAGAAACACATTGGTGCCTGAACCTTGGCTAAGAGTCACAACAGGCAAAGCATACCATTCACATCATCAACAGAATCTGGACGCCATTTTGTTAAAAGCCTGCACACAGCGATTCTCCCGGATTTGAAGTGAGAGTGAATTTACTTTAAATACCTACCGATATACCTTGCTCCCTACAGATGACATCTAACTCTTGGAAGTTTTAGATCACTAGTAAACTTTGGCTGCAGAAATGTACCCTTGAAGATCAGATTCTGTGAGCTACATCGGTGGTTCTCAGCCATGGTTAATTTTGCTTCCGTTCACCCAGGGTCTCACTTGTACTATTTGGAGACACTGTCAGTTGTCACAACTGAAGGCTGGGCATTGCTGCTGGCTTAATGGATACAGGCCAGGCATGTTTCCTACAATGCTCAGGTCATATTCCCGTCTCCCCCATTGCCAAACACCTGGCCCCAAATGTCAACAGTGCTGAGATTGAGAAACTCTGCTCTAGATCATTTCCTACTCTCTAATTTTAATTTTTGTGTGGACTGTGTCTATGGAAAGTAGAGCAACCTCAGCATTTATAAATCCCTGAGGGGAGTTATCCTGGTTCTAGCTCTCTACACACTTACCTAAACCTGACCCATGTTAACTGTGTCTCATTATCTCATAGATAAGAAAACAGGTTGAGAGAGGCTACATAGTCTGCCTAAATCACTGTAGATTTCCATAGTCTTCTAATCCCTAATCTTTATGTTTACATGCTGCTTCATACATCAGCTATGTTACTTACCTCTCTTGCCCTTGAAGGCATCAGAGTCTTGCCAGCCTCCATTAAATGCAACCCATGGGCGTTTTCAAACAGAGCACTTTTTCTAATATGTTGTCGCAAACTTGCATGCTTATTTCAGTTTTCTTGGTCTCCCCACACAAGATGATACAAGTTAGAGAAAGCCTAATTAAACACACTGAGTAAGAAAGTGATATAGCTCAGGGTAACAGACCTAAGTCTACTTCCCCAGAGTAGGGACACTCTCATTTGAGGTTGGCTGCCAGACCACCTACTGCATCTTCTTCCTGCACAAGCATCTTATTATCAGCTGCAAACATTCCTCCATTACTTTGAACATTCCATGTTTTTTGGCTCAAATCCTCCACAATAATTCTTTTCTTTCTTAGAGCAACTGTGGAAGTGAAAGACTGTCGAAATGTTTAGCTTCCTAATTGGTCAACATCATTTGAGAAGATAGACTAATAAAATAAAAAATGTAAATTCTAACAATTGGAAGGGGAGAGAGATAATGGATACATAAAGTGTGTTATATTTAATAAGCCAATTAAATTATACTGAAACACATATGCACACAGAATTGCATTACAGGGATGATAACAAAAACAGGAAAATATTGAAAAAGAATATTTCTCATATTCCTACTAAGACAAAAATAAAATAACTGTAATATATGTAAATATAAATTTTATCCCATATGCAGAATATTTTAGTGTTGTAATATAAACATACTCACAAGTAGAAATTAACATAAGTAGAGTTTTATTATATCCCAAGATGAAAGCTTTACAATTAAAAGATATTAATTCACTCCAGATTATTCTTTAAAAATAACACAATTCAGATAAATTTATCAAATAAATTTTATTAGGACACTGAGATAATATTTCTAGCATTTATCTCTACATCCTCATACATCTCACTTGTCTACCCCTAGAGAACCACTTCAATAAACTAGAACAAAGAAGTACAACTTTATTTGCTTTCATGGGGAAATGTCCAAAATATAGTACATGAGACAAATAAATCCAATAGCATACAGACAAACAGAACTTGGATCTGTTCAGCTATTATAACTTGAGAAGAAAAACATATTCACTTTTATATGCACAGAAAATATGCAGAAGAATACAGAGCAAAATGTTAAACAATTTTTTTCTAAATATTGTTTTGGTGAGCATAAAAGACAACAGAAAATAGGATAGTGGGAAAGAACCATTTTTATATACATAAATTTTATAATTAAGTGCAGACATAGAATGAAAATGATAGCCAAAAAATACTCAAAAGATGAATGATCAAATGTAAAACCTATTATGTTAATTAAACAGCATGATAGAAGCATTAAGAAAATAACATGTTTAATAGAAAAGCATGTGGATTCATATATGCTTGTATATAAATGAAAACATACATGTGAGCATATAATCCATACAGATAACACATAAGTATTTATGCAGAAAACTTTAATATATGTATCTATAAGTATTTAATGTTTGAAGTTAAGAAATAAACTATTTCATAGCTGTGAGTCAATGACAGATGAGTTTGGGAAATAGGTACATTTTTTTGACAACAAAGTTAGTTGAATTAATGACTTGCATGCAAAAAATAAAACAATGAAACTATCAGAGGAAAATTAAAGTAAATATTTATTAAATAATTCTGGAGATAACCTTTGTACATAGAGAAATGCAGAAACAAAATAAAATATAGAATAATTTGAATATATTAAATTATTTTTTAATTTATACAATGCAAATCCCACCTAAATTAATTAAAGGATGAATGACAAGCTCTGAGAAAAACCTCAGTGATGTTTATGCAACCTAAGGAATTAATAAACTGATTTAAAACCTACTATGTCAATAAAGTTATAAATTGACAAAAATGATAATACAGAAAATAAAATAGATGAAGGTCAAATATGAAAAAAATATATATGCATCATTAGTAATCAAGTGGTGAATATTAAAAAGTACCTTTAGATTTTTATTAGAACAAATCACCACCATTTTTTAATGTTGAAATAGAGAAGATAGATTGAAATATCAATATATAATTTTAATCATTATTTATATTTAGAAAGATGTAAGTGCACAGGTGCTCATCTTGTTTGTTCATTCCAAAAAATGTTGAAACAACCACCAAAACAATACTAGAACTCATGTACAGTAATGTGTAGTTGATCCACTAACTAAAATTATATTGTATATGATTGCTTATTAGTGTATAAACATACTCGTAAAAGAGTAAGTTAAAATGTCAGGTTATAAACAATTAGTATTTATTAATTTTATTTGTGTAACAAAAATATAAACATGCTAGGAAAATGATAATCAAAGTTATATAAAAGTGTTTTTATTTTTTCCCTATTTTGTCATCTTGAGCAAAAACTGTATTAATTAAAAAGTCAGTGAGAAAAATGTATATTTAAAAATGTGCTACACCCAAATCTATACCCTAAAGTTAATTTATAGTTTTCAATGTTAAATAATGAATAAACTTACTAATTTTTCAAGATAAAAATACATAAAGAAACTTTTCAAAAAAGAGAGCCTTATTATTTTTGAAAGGCAGGGAAGTAAAATTTGGAAATGCAATCATTTATTCTTTCAGTAAATATTTATGAAGTTCCTATTCTGTAGAAGACCTGGAGTGAGGCATTGGAGGTATAACGTCAATAAAAGTAGTAATCTCTTATCTTCACTTAGGTAGATTAGATTCATATGGAATTGGAGGATTTTAGTCAAATCATTATTTTAAGAAGTAAGTGGCAGAGAGCATGAATAAAATAGTGTGGTTTGACAATACAAGGGCTTCTGTAGTGCTTTCTGAGGAGGTGATGAATGAGAATTGATGATGAAGTGGAGCAAATAGCATTCTAGGGCTGGGCTTATCCAGAGATGTTGTCAAAGGAAAAAGCATGACAAATAAGAAGGGAAAGAAACAGAAGCCACTGTTAAGAGTGTGAAAGCTTCTTTGAATAGATACTGGAGAGCAAGGAGAGTATGAGGTGTGAAGACTCAATGAAAACAGCCAGACGATTCAGAACTTTTAAGGCCACGTAAAGGGTTTTAGTAAAAACAACAGAATTCCACTAAATTGCTTTCAGTAAAGGTGGACGATGTGATAAGCTTTTGTTTTGAAAAATGCACCTTGTAAATAGTACAGAGAGTAATCCCACCAAGCAAGAACTGATGCTAGGGGGAGACTAAATAGGACAAAAAAGGTGGTATTGGTCAAGTTAGAGGGAAATGGACTGATTTGAGATACACTTCGTAGGTAAAACCAAAATTTCATAGTAGACTGCTTATGGATTTTGAGGATGAGGATGGGGCCAAGGATGAATCCTATGAATCTGATCTTCAGAAATGTATAGCTTCCTTCATAAGACAGGAGCCATACAAGAAAAGCAAGCTTGAAAACAAAAACTGTGGTGTGGTTTGGAAATGGGTGTAAGATATCTCTTAGTTTCTGAATTCAGATGTCAAATAAGAAATTGATAAGTATGTGGGAGAATCAGAGGAGAGGTCAAGCAATAGGGAAATAATTTATTTTAGTATATAAATAATAATATATGCTGTATATGCAAATATACAGTATAAGAGGAGGTACAGGATGGAGGAATAAGGATACGAAAAAGTAGCTATAAGAAAAGCAGGTAGAGGAATTTGACCTTTAAAAGGACATGGAAAAGGAACATGTAGAAATAAAGGAGTGAGTGGTCTGAGTATAGAATTCCAGTAAGGAAAACAATTAAAGAAGAAAGGAAAGACCAAGCGTTGAATGTTACTGAGATATCAAAGTAAAGCAATGAATGTTTTAAAAAACATCAAATTTTGTGATAATAAGGTCAGTGGCAAAGTTGCCAGAAGTATGGATGGCTTGGTAGGTTCTGATGACAGATTATAGTGGGTTGAAGAATATAGTGATTGATGAGGAAATGTAGACAAGTGTAGAATTTCTTGGAAAGATTTTCTACAAAGAGGAGAATAAGATAAGGCAGAGGAAGATAACACGTTAGGAGAAAATTCTATGTTGTTTATTTTTGAAGGCTGACTCCAATGTGTGTAGTCTATGAAAATTATCTAGGTTAGGAAGCAGCAAACTGTAAGGCATGAGACGAATCCAGCCACTGCATCACTTTGTAAGACTTTGCTGGGAAATAGATACTCCCTTCCTTTACATATTTTCTATGGTTGCTTTCATGCTACAATGGCAGATTTAAATGGTTATCACAGAGGCCACATGGCCCATAAATCTACCTGGTCCTTTGCATAAATATTTTGCCAATCCGTGATCTAGATCAAAGAAATAATTTTGCTATATAAGAAAGTTAAATGTAAGATAGGAATGATATTTAAAATTACTTAGAAAGTCAGAGAGTGCTGATAGAGTGATTCTTTCAGATGTAGGTGGTGCTATTCCTCGGGAAGTAGAATTTTGACATAATTCCCTATAATTAGAAGGTAATTCTCCTCAAATTCTACCAAAAAAACAATGAATGTGAAAAGCTTTGGCAATTATGAACAAGCAAACAAACAAACAAACAAAACTAAGATACGAAAAGGAAGACCGGTATGGTTTCTAGTGTAATGATCCATAGTGATTAAATGAACAAATAACTAGTGACGATTTTTAAGAAAAAGTAATTACTATATAAAAAAATTCACTATATATGCTAAATTTTCAATAAAATGGGTCCTCTTCTAAGAAACTATAACAGTCTGATTCAAAGATGCAAAAAAAGCAAACAAATCTGGATAAAATTTATGTTTTCTCAGTATTACATTAAAAAATGCTCCTACAAAGGCTGTTTTGGGCAGATTTTTTTTTTAATTTCAAGGAAAAGAAAATGCCCATATAATTTTGACTATTTCAGAGTTACAAAAGATAAATTCTTAAAAATAACAATTGATAAAAATAGCATAAGATTGACCCCCCTTACTGAGAGATTTAAAAATTGTAAACAAAAGAAAATAAACTCAATGAGAGCTAATCTAGGAAAGAATATTATGAAAGAAACTATTATAATTTATTCCAGACATGTAAATAACATATAACACTAGGAGACAAAATATATAATTTATAAAATCAATAACTAAAAAGCTGGCAGCGGGGAGACATGCACCACAAAAGTGAGTAACAAAATGCCAAAAAGTGATTTAGTAAAACTTCTTGTCCATCCCAATGAATGTTTATTTTATAAATGAGACTCTAGGTATGATAAATATAATCAATTTCACCTAAAATGACGTGTTATTTATTATCGTAAACATAGCACTAAGCCCTATGTCAACACCTACTAATGCTGGTACATCATGCATTTTTGTTGGATAAAGAAGTGAATGAACAAACAGAATGTAAAATGGACAAAAACATAGGAGGCAGTCTGTGTTAAAATTAGGAACAAAAAAAAATGTTGCTCCAATTCACCATAATTATTTAATATTATTCTAGAAGATTTAGTCAATGAAATATAGGGAAAAAAAGGTAACAATTAGAAAGTTAACACAATGTTGATTTTCCAAAATTATTTTTAACTAGAAATTTCCAAAGTTAAGTTCATCCACTGTAATTAATTGATTTGGTCAAAAGTACACTTGTCCATAATTCAGAATATTTATCTAAATGTTTAGCATATATAGAATAGGATTAGTCTGACAACATTAACAAAACAGTATATTTGCTTTTGTGATTAGTCACTATGTTCCAGTAAATTTTCAGTAAGAAAGGAAATAAAAGAGATGCTATCTTCTTTCTAGGACAATGGTCTTCGCCAGTCTTCATGTTTTGGGTGGAGAATTGTACCACATTCCCGAGGAAAACGTTATGCCAAAGTTAAAGGGGCGAAAAGTTGAAATAGAAATTTAAAATTATTTCCATTCCTCTAGTCATTTGAGAAAAGACAGACCATAAGTAGATAGAGAGCTGATGGAATTACAATTTGCAATAGGTTGAAAACTTACATTTACATTTTACATTCTCTTGTCTTTCAAATTCCATGATTGGAGTCTCAGCAGTGTTTCCTCCCAATTTTTTTAATCTGATCAGAACACTATAGATCATATGTCAAGATGTAAAACTGATTTACAACCTGGCAATGTAGAGGGAAAAGGGACTGAGAAAGGTAAGGTCGGGATCCAGGCCGCTGCTGTCACTCTTTACTGTGGGTCAGGACTTACAGTGGGAACCGGCACCCTTAAATGCAACTGGACAACGAAATCCCCAGGGGCCTGGACCTAGTGCCAGCACTTCATTGCCGAAAGTAAGATAGACATGGCTACCTTAAGGGACAGCAGTATCAACGTCATAATAAAAACAGTTTGATTTAATAGCCTCATACCATGTTGTCTATTTAATCACAGTGTCCTGAGGAAAAAAACTACATGAGCAGTCTACTAAATTCCTACGTGATCTGTATAAGTGGAAGAGTGCTGCATCAAGCGAACGTAAGTCTAACTTGAATCGCTGGAAAAGAGTCACGTCCCCGTAAGCAGTTCCTGGACTTGAGCCAGTCTGCAGCCCCAGAACCATCTGAATGAAAGGCAGGTCAGAGCCCCTTCAGGAAAGAAGACCCTGCTAAACTATCAAACAGGTACACTCTGAACTTTTCCCTGGTCTTCTCTGAAGAGACAAATAGCTATTTACCAATGAGACTGTGCATTGGGGAAAGGAAAGTAATCTTTGATGGACTGCTGGACCTTGCCTCTAAAGTGATATTAATTCCTGGAGATCCAAAACATCACTGTGGTCTCCTAGTCAGAATCTCAGGGCTCCTGGCAATTAATGTACTTTTCAGGTCCATTTCACAGTGGGTCCCGTGGGTCCCTAAACCCATCCGAGTTCCAGAATGCGTTATTTGAAGAGACATATTCAACAAATGGCAGAATCTAAAACTTAGAGTAATTTTATATTTCCAGTTAAAAAAATACAGTGTGCAGTCTTCTCCAGCAAAGATGCCATTTTCCTTTTGTCTGTAGGGTATTTGCTTTGTTCAGGAAATGTACCCAGTGGTGCCCTCTCTTCCACAGCACACAACAGTCATGAGAGGTGTTATGTGGGGATACTTAAAAAGAAAAGTAGTTCACTTTAAAATATAGGTAATGGGACAAAAATAGAATTTTTAAAAATTTTCACTTATGCAAAAATAAGATCTCATATTATATGTAAGCATATATGCATTCTAGAGAAGTATCAGTTATTCTTAAAATCACATGTTAACATCTTATTCATAAAGAATAGCCTACGTATATTTTTTTAATTCCCACTCATCATGAATAAACACTTTGGGAAAATTTAAATTGCCTTCACTTGTTAAGAAAATGAGCTAAGGGCCGTAAGCTACATCAAACTGGAAATTTGTGAGACTTTTCTATAACCCATGTCTTCTTTAGTTAATACCAATAAAAGAATGTGAATTCTGCTTTCTTTGAAATGTGAATAAAATGTTCAGCCAAGGGAGTATTTTACAAATCCTGGGGTATTACTGAAATATTATTGTGTCTGGTACCCGAACTAAATTATAGCTCAGACAAGGGGCTGAAAGGTCAGGTTTATTATTCACTTTAGTAAAAATGTAATCACAACACTTGTCTCTACATCAGGGAGTATTAGAACCATTATAATAATAATAACAACAATGAAAATAATACAGCAACACTGCATTTTGCATTTTCAGTAGACAGTAGGGCTTATGGCTAATATTTATATTTACACTGAAGCTTTTTAAGAAGGAGTTAGAGTGGTTTTTGAATAGTAGCTCATTAATCATTTCAACAGGTTAGTTGGAAAGTCATTATCCCAGTTCAACAGATGGAAAAATTATATCACGGAAAGGTCAGATATATATTTACCTGTCCAATATTACAGAAGGAAAGTGAGTCAGTTTCAAATCTCTAAGACCTCTTTTCCACCCCATGATCTAACCGCTGGACCAATGCAATTTTGGTCCACGTTGTGGTTTGACCATCAGCCTAAAGTACTTTAAGGCTGACCTCTCTGCTGTTACTTTTACAGACCTATAAACACAAAGAAAATAACAATTTCTCATCTATGGAGACCATACTAAAAAAAAGACTCAGGCATAATTAATTTATATTTGTTTTTTTTCTTTTTCTTAAGTCTTCTTAGAAATATGTAAGAATAGTTGATGCCAATTTCAAATAATAAATATCAAATACTTAATAGTGAAATATATCATGATCAAATTTATGCCCAAACAAACAAGCAATATTTTCAGGGCTTTATTTGAACTCATATTTTAATATGAGTCAGTTAAAAAACAAAAACGAAATAAAAAAATCAACTTTCAATAATTCCCAGCACCACAAATACTTAGTCTCTAGAAGAAAATTAAATAAGCAATATTTTACGAAAGTGACTTGATGGAAGAGGGAGGAATTGAAAAAGCAAACATAGAACTTATACCCAAAGGTCATTGCTTGGTTTTTTTTTGTTTAAACAGTTTTAAATACATTAGTGCAATTTTGGTGCTTTATATGATAATGCTTAATTTTAAATGAAGACTGCAAATTAACAATTGTTATCGCTTAAAAGGAAAATAGTGAGTATTATTACACATCAACTTTCCAAAATAAAACAATTTCAGTCTTTTCCCCTCTTTGTCTATATCATTTGCTATTCCAAATTTGTGTCTATATTGCTTTGCTCTAACCTTAAAAATGACCCCAAAATGAGATAAACTCATAACTATATTGCCATTTGAAAGTACACATTTGTGTCCTGGCTTCTGTGACTCAGTGGACTAAGTGCCCGCCTGCAACAACCAACGGGCCACAGGTTCAATTCCCAGTCTAGGGCATATGCCTGGGTTGCAGGCCAGGTCCCCGGTAGGGGGCATGTGAAAGGCAACCACATGTTGATTTCCTCTCCTTCTCTTTCTACCCCCTTCCCCTCTCTCTAAAAATAAATAAATAAAATATTTAAAAAAATAATGTGTATATTTGCACGCTGAGATCTTAAGAGTAAATTTTCTTAAGCAAACACAACTGTATTTATTTTATCTTGTCCGACTCAATATTCAAGTATACTGTAAAATTTAATATACTTTTTAGTTTTTAAATTCAATTGATTTGAATATTCCAACCATTAAAATATTGAATAAAAATCATTAGAAATTTGTGTAGAAAACTTTGTTTTGATGTTTCTAGGTACTTGGTTTATCTTAAAATTTTCTTTTAAAACCAAAGCAATAAAAATGTTTACTGAACCTTATTTTCTTCTACAACATAATTTTATATTTAAAAAAATGAAAGAAAAAAATGACGAACCTTTTTGCTAGCTTAATGATTACATCTTTATCCCTATCACGGAGGTCTGAGAATTCAGTACATACAGAAATAACTGAAGTAAAGGAAAGAAAAGAACTTTCCAAGAGATGGTGATTTAGACATCCCAAATTTCAGAAAACAATCACAATAAATCAAAGCAATGACAAAAGAAACAAACTTATTCTAATGTCTTTAAATATTTTAATGTGTCCCACAAATATTTACTTTTGAGGCAATTCATGTGAACTGAACAAAGTAGTAAAGAACAGGGTTTATGCAAAAGTATAATATATATTACTATCTGTGTGCAATATATATTTGTATTTAGAAATTGTTATGGGGAATATATGGGTGTTTAATTTTACATGGTTGTTTAATTACAATTATATTTCAAAGTTATTTTGATATATGTGTTTAAGAATACCATTTATATAATATTAAAATATAAAGACATCTCATTTCCATGTACAAACAATAATGCTAAATATAATCTTATTCAGTTATTCATGTGATTATTATTTTTCTGATATCTAGGCCTCAGTAATGTTTTCCTTTTTGTCAAGCTTATTCATAATTTTGGAAGATTTGTTCTGATTTTTAATGTTGTTGTATATACTTTAATGTTTTATTAATGTCTATATTTTTGTTATCATTTCATTCCCAAACCTTATGTTTACAACTATTATATGTAGGATTTGACTTAAAGTCAAACTTCTGTCTTTTAAAGGACTTATTTTCCATAGTTACATTTATTTAGACCTTAATTTCTCTTGACAGTGAAAGCATTATTTTTTAAACTATTTAGCAGGACTATAAATCATAGGCTTGGCACATATAAAGCAGTTTCAAGGATATTAAAGCAGTTTACTTAAAAGCCGGTAATTTTAATACCATAGACAACCCTGTGCTTTTTATCAATCTTCCTTTTAACTTAGTTAAAATTTTAGTACTATGAGTGCATGAGAAAAATACCCTCATAATTATTTTTCATTTTAAGAGTATTGAGATTTTTATTAAACTGACCAAATGAATGATAATTCTTTTGGTACTATAATAAGCAATTTTAATTTTTAAAACATACTCAACATCATTTTTATGCTTTTCACTGATCCAAAGCATACTAATTTTTCAAAATTCCCAGTACCTGGTGACATACAGGTTTCCACTGTTTCACTCAGCTTTAGTGATTCATGACACTTGGAGACATGAGCGTTCTGATGAGTCGCCATCTCCAATGCTAATATTATAGAGCAACTTCTAAAGCATGAAACCATCTACAAATACAGTTACTAAGACCGAGGATGACTGGATTCTACTGACTATGGAGAAGTCTAAAACAGAAAATTTCTGGAATCGTATCAAGATTACCGGGGTGTGTCAAAAGCTACACATTCTTAAGACCGCCGTCAGACGCCTCAACTCAGGATCCCAGAGAGCAGCCAATTATTATAACCTTCTCCATGAGTTGCGAATATGAACTAATTTTAGAAAAAGAAATTGAACCCTTTATCGTTATTTTAAATTGTTCCTAAATTGACATGCCAGGTCTTTTTGGCAGCTGTCACTCTGAAAACTCTATTCACACATAAATTTTAATTGGATCAGATTCAGACTATAGATTTTTTTGAAAAGAAGTAATATTTTAAATGCTTTCAAATAACTAGTTACTTGACAGAATTTAAGAGCTATATAAATCTGTGTCTGTCCTTGCGTGTGTGCACATATGTGCATATGTGTGCGTGCACATGTGTCATGAACTTGCCCCTGAGCAGTCCAATTTTTCCTTTTTTTATTAACTCATGAAGTTCTTTCTCTTTTCATTGGCAATGCTTATAAATAATTCAGTTCTTCAAGCATATCCCATCTGGCTCTTGTGGTCCTGGGAATGATCAGAGAGATTTTTAAAGTTTACTAATCTGGGAAATGTTTTGATTTGGGATATACTGTGCTAGTTGAATGGACTCATTTATTTAATGATGGGTCACAGAGAAATGAAGTGACTAGTTGAACGTCACACCAAATACAACAATGTGCACTTTACATGCTACTTTTTAAAGAAAGAATTAGACTCTGTAGACATAAGGTACTTATACTTTTAGAGAGGATTAAATATTTATCTTAAGGAGTATGTTTCTAACTAACAAATTCTGGTCATTTTAACCCAAGTCTTTTTTTTCCTCTAATATTTCAAATCTTCAAAATGGACAAAAATGTTAATAGTAATATATTTACATTCTCTCCCTTTTCTTCCCTCAATCCTTCTCTCGGAACACATATGCATACTCACATACAAACACACACATATACACACACATAAATACACTATGTGAATATACAAAGTATAATTTCAATTACAACATTTTAACATAATACAGAAATACAGAAAGTCTATTTTCTATAGCTTCACATTGGCAACGTGTAAATTGAACTCAATGGTACTGATCCTGCTTCACTTACAATCCTCTTTGAACATGTTATGCTTTATAGTTCTCAAAAATTGATTCTATGTACTTCAAAATGTCAACTTCTAAAGTGTGGGAAAATGTTAATAACTCCCTAAGTCAATAGTTTGAACCTGACCTAATACATTCGATAAATATAAACTGTTAGAAATGGTCTATACCACCCACTGCACAGCAGTGAAAGAAATAATAAAAACCCCAAATAACAACCAATATACTTATATTTTACTTGACTCTGAAAAATATAACCAAAATATCAAGTATTTGGAAAATATAACCCTAATATCACCTGTACTCCCACTTTCCTAATGGCAGTACTTTTAGCTTTATGGAGCCATTAAACTGTTTATTTCAATTATTTAACTTCTAAAAACTTTGGATGGAGGATCTCTTTAGAGACAACATTCATTCATTTTTACCAATTTCATTATTTTTAATTCAAAATACACACTCGAAATGTTCTCCCTTGTCCTATATTAACAATTTTAATTTTATTGACTAATTTTATATAGGTCCTTGCTTTTTTCAGTTGATAAATGTATCCTAGAAGAACCAGATATTCAAAATTGTGTTCTGTAACATCTGTATGTAAAATTTTGGTACGCAGAATTAAGTAACTTCACAATCCTCTAATATTCTTAATGAGATAAAGCTATGCAAAGTTCACAAACTACTTTCAAAAGTACATATTAGCAATTTTTTCTTTTAAGGACATTTTACAAAGGTTTAGTCAAAGCTGTATCCTTTTGGCTTCAAGTTCTCTTTTCTGAGAACATATTGAGAACAGACAAATTAAAGGATTCCGTTCAACCACACACACTGACCCACTCAAAGCACGATGATTGAGATGCGTGCATCTATTAGAGTTGTGCCGTATATCATATTAATTATTCATAACTACCTACTCTAGTCCTCCTTTATAGATTTAAGAGAATTTTACTGCCTAAGTTATTATAATATTCTCCTTCAATTTATCAGGGAGAATGTGCACAAGGGTTTTTCCAAATTAAATCTTTCAAAGAATGGAGCCAAACTTACTTACTTTATAAACTGCATGCTATATTTGTGTGGTAGCTCACAGATATCATTAGAATTATAAATCTTAATATTTTTATTTTCTTCTTAAAAGAAATAGACAAAGTGAATATTTTAACTATTTAGACCATGATGACTAAAATATAACAATAGTGTATAAGTGGAATTTTCAATTTAATGAAATTTTTTCAAGGCACTATCTTAGAAAATTAGCATTCAGTGCTAAGTTTTCTAGTTAAATATGTATGGCTTTGATGGGTACAGTTTGACATTTTGAATAAGAAAAAAATTACCTCACAAAATTGTATTATAAATAATTAATGATTCTCTATTTTCTAAGTCATTGATAGGTAAGGTTTATGAAAACAACACCAGACCAAAATTTAGCATACCACTATTGTCTTAAAAAAATCATAATCTTGGGCAAATCATTCCTCTCTTTTGGCTTTATTTTGTAGAGATTTTTTCTCAACAGGGACAACCTTACTCCAGGGTGACAAAGATGTAAGAGAAAATGATGGTTTTCATAACAATTTCTAAGACCTTCCTTTTCCTCATGTTGTATCCACCTATAACTATAATGCACTGAGCAGCCTGTCAGATGGAGGGAGTGGTGGCTACACTGTTTGTTTTTGTGTGTTTGTGTTTCAAAACAAGTTCATAGTCATTTAAATGTGGCCTTCCTGGACCCCTCACATGGGAAATTGGGGTTATAGTCTTACATGGATGGCCTACCATGTCTACTCTTTAGGGCATGGACAGTTTGATCTCCTTCAGTAGGGCTGCCATTTTGACTAACTGCTTCATTACAGCACTTAATTAAATTTTTCATTACTTAATGTCTTCACACCATATTCATCCCCAACAATGCCACTGCAATTGCATGACCATAAACTCCACTCTATGTAGCATATAGTATCAAACTGTGTTTCTAAACACTCATGTTTTACTTCGTTCCTACCATGGTAACACCTAGGTTCTCTGAAGAAATACTCTCTGGAATTTAAGATGCCTGGAAAAGTTTTGGTGCCGCTGTTCTCAATTTTAGTACTTTGACAATCTTTCTCCTCTTAGGGTAGAATCCATTCTACTACAAATGTAAAGAGAAAGTGAATGAATTGATGTGCAGGTGTCTTTTCTTTTTATATCACTAGCCTTTTAAAAGGATTTCAATCTACAAAGAGAATCTAGAATAAAGCAGGATGAACTTGATTTACTAATCACATATATTGTATAAATGTTGGCCTTCAATAAAAAGATCTTAGTAAAGACTTCTATACAAAATCTTTTATTCTCTTTAGTTTTTAAGGGCAATAGCTTATAAAGGTTTCTTTTAGAGATTTATTATCTGGGATTAGTTTTCTCCTTTTCAGTCATGGACTAAAAAGGAGGAAATGAACTCTGTGAAGAATAGCTCAATATTGCAAATTATACTGAGTTGGAGATTATTTCAGACTCGGTGATTTCTGAAAACATTTTCATTAGCATTTGCATTGAGACTATGCAAAGATTGGGTATATATAATGTCCTAATATACGTATACATTAGCACATTATATTTTTGCAACTGTTACAACTAATATTAAAAAAGAGCAAAGTCTTTAAATATTCATTAAATTTTGTTTTGAAAAAGTGATCATCTAAAATTGAACACGAAGACAACATAGTGCCAGAACCTCACTGCTCTTCACGAGTTCACCCCAGCAGCGAGGCCCTGGCGGTCACTGTCTTTGCGCTTTTTGATCAAGTTTACCAAGAAAAGAGTAATTTGCATCCTGTATTGAAATCTGTGACTATTTTCCTATTTGTAAATATATTCATATAAGTGATCTTTAAATTAAATAATCAGAAAGTGGGTCCAAAATTTTTTTCATGAAAATGAAAATAGTATTACATGAAATGCCTTCATTTGAGGCTAATATCACAGAAAAGCTAATACCCAGAACTCAACTCTCTATCTTTTTATTTATACACATTTCCATCACTTAGTTTTGGATAAGTTTAACAAGAATACACATCATTTCTTTGGGGGATGACAGCAACACTGACAAACAGTCCCTGTCTTGCCTGTCATTATATCATTGCTACATCACCCATGACATCATGACCTGATTTTAGTTTCCAGGAACAGAGCCAAAAAATGAAATTTAAGTTTCATTCTGATTACATACAAATAGCCAGCACTTAAGAAAACCTTTGAGAAGTGATCAATGTCCAGTAATTTAAAAAGAATGAACAAGAAGAAGGAAAAAAGAAAAGAAAGAAAAAAGGAAGGGTGACAGACATCTTTAAAAGCCTAATACAAGTACACAGTAGGCCCCTTTGACATTCCCTATGCTGGTATAATAACTACATGGCAAGTAACACGGAAACAGTTATCCTTGTGAGATCCCTGTTGCATGCTTTAGTTACAACTAAAAATTTACAACAAAATCAACCATTGGGTAAATTGCTCTTTGGTTTAAATCTTTGTTACCTCCTGGACTTTTGGTAAAATCACTTTGTTTTTCTATTAAGCTAGTCCCTCCTTCTTTACTCCATCACAAAAGTCAAACAACAAGAACCAGGCATAAGTTTTAGAATGAGTTTTGTTCATGTGTATATGTGTGAAGTCCAACACCTGTATACAAACTTAAAAAAAATGAAGTTGTAACATAGTGCTTTATTCCAACTTAATCTCATCCTTGAATGAACTTCCTTCAAATTTCAACCATAAAAAAAAAAAAGCAGTCAATTTCCTGGTGGTTGTAATTTAATTAAGTAACCCTTCACACTGAGCAAAACCCAAAAGCAAAAGGGTCATTAATCTTTCTAGTGATTAGAGACACCTAGAGCGCTTCAAACATTTACCTCTCCTTCCCCGCAGTAGAAATGCTTTTAGGAGGATCATGGTTCATACCTCACATTCCCTGGAGCCAGAGATGGTATATGTGCAGGGCCCAGATCCATTAACGGATATATCCATGGTCTCAGAGTTTGTAGGCTTGTAGTCCACGTAATACTCCTGTAACGGGGAATTCATTTGTCTTTCAGACTCTCTGGTCTTTTTCCGCCGTCTCTTCATAATAGAGTGCTGTTGAAGTTGCTTCATGCTGGCTGGGTAGCGTTTCCAAGACACATAGATAACCAAGAGGATCATGGCCACTGAGAGGAAGAGAGCCACGCTCCCTGCAATAATTTTATGAAATGAAACATGCTCATATTCTTGTTCTGTGCCAGGAATCTGAAACCCTGGGGAGGGGCTTGGTGTTTCAAGGGAGGTCTGGGTGGGGTTAGATTTAGAGACTGTGGGTTTAGGAATAATCAGAGGCTTCTGGGGAGTCTGGGGCACCAGGTAGGATTTTTCTGTGTTGACCACCTGGACTTCAGAGCAGATATTATATGTCTCCACTGCATCACTAACCTTTTCACCCTGGATGTGCTTAGGTCCTGCACATATCATGGTGCTTTCCTTATTTCCCTTGAAATTCTTAAGCCAATAAAACAGAGGACAGATACTCCGACTGCATTCCCACATATTTCCAGACAAAGTAATGGATATTAATGATATCCAGGCATTGACAGTTTCCTGTGAGATGTTGGTAAGCTTGTTGGAATCCAAATTCAATTTTTGCAAATTGGGCAGACACTTAAATGTGCCCGGCTCAATTCCTTGGATATCATTCCCTGATAAATCCAAGTTGTGCAGGGAACTCCAAGTCCATGTCAAGCCTTGGCTAATGGAGCGAATCCTGTTCCATTGCAAGTAAATCGAGCGGAGGTTGAAGAGACGTGGAAAATGCGCAAAATTGATCTTGGAAAACTGATTGTGCTCCAAGTGGAGTTCCTTTAACTTCAAGAGGCCAGCAAAAGCATTCCGGGACAAGCTTCGAAGACGATTGTAACCCAAATCCAGGAAGTCAAGATTTCGACAGTCTTGAAAAACTCTTATTGGCACAGTCTTTAAGGAGTTGGATCTCAAGTGCAAAATGATGAGTTTCCGAAGACCTTTAAATTGCTCTGATTGCAATGTCTGAAGCTTATTGTAGGAGAGGTCCAGATTGCGGAGATTGGGAACTGGATGAAAGGTTTTGTTGTGCAGATAGGTAATTTTGTTGGAGCTTAGAATTAATTCTTTCAATCTACGAATGCCTTGAAATGCATCTTCATCCACTGAGCTAATGTAATTATGGTCAAGATAAAGCCATATAAGCTGGTTAAGGCCGGCAAACTGATTGGATTTGAGTTTCTGAATGCTGTTGAATCGTAATGATAAGCCTTGTGATCCTCCAGAAATGTTCTCTGGGATATCTGCGAAAGCATGAGACTCACAATACACAATTTTGCCATCACATCTGCAGTTCTTTGGGCAAGCTCTCTGAGCCCCTGATAGCATAACAAGCAGCAGTGTAGAAAGTAGCACTAGCACCATGCGCATGCCTCTCAGCTGCGTAATTAAACGGAAACCTACAATGTTAAAAAGACAAACGCACATTGTAAAGCTATTGATACAAATCACCACCAGCTTACTAATATCAGGAACATTTCATCTAGTGTTGTAATGGGACAGTTGATTTAACCACAATGTGTTTAACATTTAAAGCCTTCTCGTCTTCTGTGCTGCATGTTTTCTATCTAGGTTTCATTCTTTCTTTGATTTTCAAACCGCCAGTGTAGGGGAACCGAGAAAAGCTTTCCCGAGTTCCCGGAGTTCATGTAAACATCAGCACTGCAAAGCACAGAGCCTGCCTTAGCACTTAATGCCGACATTTTAATACGAATAGTATTTGGCTAGACACTCCGTGGAACACCGGTACCAAGAGGAGTACTAAGTCTTCTGGTAATGGCATAAATGTGACTTTGTAAAGCCCCACACTTGAACATCTTTGCTAGTTGAGCACACAGGCTGTGATTGGCAAAGGAGCTTCAGTCAGCTGTCAAGGTAACCCAGGTTTGCCCTGCCTGAAATTGTGTCCTTATTGCATAATAGAAAAACAGTTATGAGCTCTGAAAAAAAAAAAAAAAAAAAGGCATTGGAACTAGCATGGGCAGCCAATTAAGCACAGTATGAAGAATAATTACAGTCAAGGTACTCTCAACACTCAGGAAGAGCTGCCTTCTGTGGCTCTCTTGCCCAGGGATACACACAGATCAAGAACCCTGATGCCTGGTAACACGAAACGCTCCAAAGTTAAGATCCTCGGATTCTTATTAAATATTTCATAAGATGCAAAATAACTTGTGTAGTATTAATTTTACTGTTATTTTTAACATAGTTGCTTTTGCAAATGTAGGGTATAAACAAGTGGAGAAACACAAACTAGCATTCCCCTCCCCCGCATCCCAACCTGCTGAAATTTCTCACTGACTTTTCTCTCCCCTACCTCCATTAACTTCTGAAAACCGGCAAAGTTGTAATGTATTGGCACTTAGGCTGCATTTCCAAGTCACGGTATCTTAAGGGACTTCTTTCCTCTGTCAACAGATTTATTAATTCTTAGTGGTAAGAAAAATAAAATAAACTGTGTGTTCGGTTTCTTTATTTATCTTAAATATTCATAATTTTAACTGAGAAGCAAATCAGCCAAACCTCTAACCCCAAAAATAAATAAATAAATAAGTACATAAATAAATAAGTCTCCTTTACTCAACCAGTTAAGTCTTTTTTTTTTTTTCTCCCGATTTGAAACCCGATCTTACTCTGTCCTCTTGCCAGCTACAGACTCATTGAAATACATTCCAGCTCTTCCAGACAGGAGAAAGGGGGGTGGGGGAAGCCAGTCACACTGGAAAAAATAAGACGGGCAAATGACTGCTGAAAATTTGGAAGCTGTGTTCAGGATACAGCTTCAAAGATAAAACAAGCCCTTGTGCGACCTCTGATAAAGTAACGACCCCACCCCTCCACGAACGCTGTAAAGTGTTAACAATCTTCCTGACAGCGACCTGAAATACACGCATGGTAATATTACCAAGAAATAGAAGCAAACACGATATTTATCTCGTGCCCAATTCCCAAGCTGTGGATACGCATACAGAAGAGACAGTCTTAAAGATATTTCTCTCTAGTCTAAGTCCGTGTTATGCATTTACGAATTAAAAAACAACAACAACTACAAACAGGAAACCGATCTAAAAATATAATAGCAACTATCGTGAGTCAACTGGCAAACTCAAAGGCTGCTGCTTTTTGCCTGTTTCCCCGTCTTTTTATCAGCTACAGCCACGACTGAGAATAGGAAGCCAAGAGGATCAGCTTTGCTAAGAAGGAAACAACAAAAGTTCACTTACCCATCCTTTGTCATCCAAAAACGGTTCCCCCCTCTCAGCTTTCTTCTTATTTGGTCTCTCGCGCTGAAACCACCACCACCTTCATGACACAGTGCGGCTGTCATTCACACCGTCCTGATCTCGTATGTGAGCTAGTAGCCCCATACAAACTTCCCCGGAGAGGGCAGGAGAAAAATATATATATACATATATGAAGAAAAATCAGCATGGGGTGGGATGGGGGGCAGGGAGAAGGAAGCCCTGGGGGGCGAGGGAGGGCTTCTAGGCTCTGAGGACCATTGTGTAATTCACCAGAGACCCATCAGCAGTAATTGGCAATCGGGGCAAAAGAGCTACAGCCCCATCTCGAAGGTAACCAACTTCTCTATAAAAAGACGGGGAAAAAAAGAAGAAAATCCTCAGAATACCTGGCATTCCTTATTGTGCTGGCTTTTGCCATTCCCAGATAAAGCAATTCATCCTCTGGATTTCAGTTCTTGAAGCAAGTAGGCCTCCTGTGCTGTATGAGACCCCAGTTTAAAAGCTATGCAGGCTAGGTTTATCCATTTAGTTAGCTGGTCAGGTTTAAAGTGTTTTGTAGCTGTGCTGAGAGGCAGCCCTTGTCTAATTCAGAAGGCTTTCCAGAGACTGATGATGCTCAGAGCTTGTTGGTGCTAATGCTTGAGTTTGTGATACACTGAGTGCCCTCCGCTGGAGAAAACAGATTGCACATTAAAGACGGGAACAAGTGAGCCTGTCAGTGGTGTGCAGCCTTCCCTCTCTCAGAAAGGGAAATTAAAGGTACAGGATCACTTTTTTTCTCTCCAATAATATACATGATGGAAGGTTTATGCCAAGGAGTACCATTCTGTGATGTCAATATTAAGTAAAAGACTGCTTCTCTAAATATTATGCAATTAGTAATTTTTAAAAGTTGCCTTGACCTGATGTATTTATTTATTTATTTATGCTGCACATGCACATATCACAGGGAATTTGTTACCTTTTTTCAACCACAGAAATAATTTGAATTGTATTTTTGTTGCTGTTTGTTGGTTTTATTCATTTACATGTTTCAAACAAGCCATGGAGAAGCAATCTTATTTAAGGGAAAAATGGTAATTAGATCACTTTTGAAGATAGTTACATTGACAAACCTTAGGTCTAACATTTAAATTCCCAACTTATGATAATAAAATAAATTCTGAAATTTTGTGCATTGTGTTAAATATTCTAGATCATTACTTTTGAAAACTGTACATTGTTAGTCTAAAGGCAGTTACCTGTAGTACTGTATTGCCAAGTGTGCAGTCCTACTGTGCATTTCTAGGGAAAAAACCCTGTATGTTCTATGTCATTGTTGTATTTCTCTAAAAAGTGCAGAATATCCTCAAAATTAGGAGGGATGAAATGGTGAAATACCTGACGTACGTATTTTTTAAAAATACTCTTTTTCTGAGACTGTACTGAACTTTGAAAAGAAATAACATTACACTTCCATTTTGTTTCTCCTTTTTACTTGTTTATTTCATAATCCTCTGGCAAATAATTTTTGGAAAAATCAAGAAGAGTGAATGAATGTAACACAGAGAAAAACTGTTGGATAAGTTTGCTAACCTAATTTAGCAAGTGTGAGAAGTTTAAATGGATTTAACATAAGCAACTAGAATTACTGTGAATCTCTGAAAATGAGTATTTTTTTCTTGGTTTTAAACAACCTGCCAAAACATTTCTATGTTAGGGGGTGCTTATCTCATGCATAACAAATAGAATTTGACCCAGATTTAATAGTAGGCAGTGACAGGCAATTGTCCAATTACTAGGATTTCTCAAGGAACAAAAAGTGATAGTATGTACCCAAATATATTCCTTTCCCATTAACTGATACTTGAATTTCTATTTTAGGAATGTTTACCTTTGGCTTAAGTATTAATACCTATTAAAATGCAAATGTACACCAAAAGAGGTTATATTATTACAATATTATTGGATTAATGAAAGAGGTATGCCTATCTAGAAAATAAATAAAAATAAATATAATTTGCTTATAGTAGTATAGTTTACAAAGAAACAAAAGCCCCACTCAAATATTCAATGATAGAGGATTAGTCCAGGAAAAATAATATGTTCATGAAATAGAATGAGTGCTGCCGTTAAAATTAAAATTAAAATGGTTTGCACTTGCTGAGAGGAAAGGATGGCCACAATGTATAAGATAAGGAGGGGAGGGGCAGAGAACACACATGAAAGAGAGTCTATCTCTGAAGATATTTTAACTTGCATTGGGCCAAAATAAAATATATACAAAGCACACTTTTCTGAGAGATAAATTTTGGATGTATTTCACTTCATTTTTAACGACTTTTTTGTCTATCTACAGTTTCAAAATTTTAAATATGATGAATATATGGTCCATGTATGTACTAAATGCATATAAATGTATGTGCATGTGTATAAATCTTCCTTTGTTTAAACAAGAAATATGAGAAGAGCTTTTGATAGCGGATTGAAAAAAATCTCATGATGTTACCCATACTTATGATGTAATAACCTGCAAAAATATAAGTTTTGTTTGAAGTACTAAAAGCTAATAGACGCTATATGACAAAGTCATCACTAGATCCTCTGCAGAATTTACAAAGAGGACTGTTGCAGATCAGTTACACACACACACACACACACACAAATCAGTTACAGACCTCTTGAACAGACTGTGGGGACATAAGGGGGTCAAAAGATTTGAGACAGAACAAGGATATTGTGTGAGGATCTCTTTGGAAAGAGTCTTCACATAAGTACACACCCGCATGCACTCACCCTTCATCTAAGCGAAGGTTTTGGAGGGAAGGGGGATGTCAACTACTCAGTTTAACTCTAATGAAAGGGACTTCTACAGGCTACTTGAACTTGGTGCGTGTTTCCAGCAGGGAGCCCAGTACAATAGAATGGTATCTGATTCCTGTCTGGGAAATCCCACAGATAAGAAGAGATGAGTTTGTCAGAGCAAAGAAGAGTTAAACTTGTGTTGAGATTGGCTTTTGGATTTCATTTGCAGGGTTTGTGGATAAAAACATGAACAACTGTTTTCCATGGAAGAAAGTAGGGCTGTGGAGGAGACAGAGTTAACTTGGAGTTGTTTGAAATCCCAGTGAGACCCTCAACAAAATGAGTCTATAGAAGTATACTGTCCAAACAGACAGAGAAAAAGAAAAAACAAAAGAACCAATCAAGTTTGAGCAAGTACCAGACAGATGGAAAAAAAAGATGTGTCATCCACATCCTGGGAAATTGGCCCATTATTTCTAAAGGAGATATAAGGAAAACATCAATGTACCCATAAGAAAGAGAAGTACCTTTGACATCTTCTAGGCTCAGAGATCTCAAATCTTTTTTACAATAGTACTAGATTTACAACCATGAAGTCTCCTGGAAAGGTCAGAAATTGCTGTAAGTGTGGGAGAAGGTAAGCAAGAATGAGAAAAGCTGACTATGCTTCCTCTGATTCCATAGGCAGCGGATAGCTTCCTTGCAATTGGCCCTACTGCATCTGAACACGGGGAGAAAGTTTAAGCTTTATATGAAATATGAAGTACTTATATATAATATAGTAAATATAATACTTTCATTTACTGGTTTCAGATGCCATGAATAAAATAAGGATAGAATAGGACTTTTTGTTACCTCAAAGCATTTACTGATCACACCTGATACCTTAAAATTGACCATGATAGAATTATTTTACGTCATAGAAATCAACAAAAGTTAAAAATTAATAATACAGATTAAACTTAAAAGTGTGTTGCATCTGTAGCTATGTATTTATAATAAGCACTAAATTGAGAAATATGTTTCCAGTATTTGAAAACTATTATCTGATTGAGTAAAAACTCACTCATGTCATTAACAAACAAGCAAAATTTCAATATATGTCTAAGTTATTTTACTTTTATCTTACTCATTAACATAAATAAAAAATATCAGATAGTATTGGCGTTTGAATAATATTCAGAGAGCCAGTCGTTAAACATTTACCTGTACACCATGGCACCTAGCAGGTCCATATATTTATTGATCCAAAAGTGAACTAGTCTGAACATATAAATGAACTTGTCTGATGACCTGATTTCAATGAATAAATCAAATAATCAAGGGATGGCTATTATTACAATCATTTTCACTTTCCATACCCTCAATACCTTCTTTCTTTCCTAAAATATTATTTGTTTGCCCCGATTAAAAAATAAAATAATGTCTGTCAGTTAAAAAATTTAAAGTTTCAATTTAAAAAATCTCAACTCAAATTGAATAAAAATAAATGGAAAATTACTTTAGTTCATGCAAACGAACATTCAGATATAATTTGATCCAGAAATTAAAAGTGTAATTTGTAACCAGTTTTTTTTAATCTATTTCTCAGGCCTAACTACCTTATATCCATTCTCATTCTGGTTTCAAGATAACTCCAGTAGCTCTAGCTCCAAGGATATTATGATTCAAGAATTAATGGAGCCTTCTTTTTTCCACCCCTGAATAATTTTCTGGCCCACAGGATTTAGGGTCTCTGGGTAGTTTACACACAGGCCATGCATTCCACCCCTGGAATGGTCCTTGCGTACAGCTTTAAAAAAAATGTATTGAAAGTGGGAGAAATAAATGTGTGTTTGTCTTCCAAAATCATCACTAAAAAGTTGCCGCCCTACCAAGGCAAATCCTGCATCTGTGTGGAGGACCATGTAACCACAGCAGGATTGACATGAATCACTGCCAGATTAACATGAGCAAGAAAGAGGGTTTCTTTCTCCTCCCTCCAACTAGAACTCAGGACTCCAGGGCCCTGTTTAGATACTAGATGACAGGGGATTATTTATGTTAGCAGTATAAAAGGGATGAGGGGTAATGATGGATATTGTAAGCAAAAAATATACACCAATCAAATAAATACACAAACCAACCAAATATACAAGCAAATGAAAATAATTAAAAAACAAAACCAAAACAAATAATGAAACATAATTATGTCCCAGTACATTTTTTATGTTCTTGCTCTACGCTAGCACTAAGACATCATGTACCTATGCTTTTCTTTATTCTCAATACTTAAAGCCCTTCCCACGCAGATTTACCAAATATTCCTAAACCTCCTAACTTCAGTTTTAAATGGTAGAAGAGCAAAATTAATATTGTTCCTGCTCTCTCCTACACAAGGAGAGAGACAGAGAGAGAGAGAGAGAACCACCATACATGTGCACGCTTAAAAATAATTTACTCTTTTCCTAATTGGTGTAGTTCAGTGGATTGAGTGCGGGCCTGCTTACCAAAGGGTCACTGTTCAATTCCCAGTCAGAGCACATGCCTGGGCTTCAAGCCCAGTCCCCAGCAGGGGGCATGTGAGAGACAACAACACATTGACGTTTCTCTCCCTCTCTCTCCTTTCCTTCCCTCTTTCTAAAAATAAATAAATAAACTCTTTTTAAAAAATAATAATTTACTCTCCAAGACACATTTTAATTATGCACATAATTCAATTTTAACATGAAGAAGAACCTCAAATCATATTTATCAAAATAAGTGACTTTTTATCCTTTTTCAGTTTACCTATAGTGACTTAACAGTACATTATGTTTGACAGTAGTGATAATTAGACACATGTTAAAAATTTAAAGGAAAGTAATATTTTATTACATGCATTCAGCTGAGTTTAGAAATCTTGACGTCTATACTTAAAAATCTTTAACCCCAATGTGCATATTAATTAAATCAAGACAATGTTCAAATTATTAATATAGTGTCAGTAAATTCAGTGTCATATTTTATTAACCATGAACTGAATTACCAAATAAGAACAATAAATTGACAATCTATGAGAGGATGTTAATACATAGATAATAATTTTGTCAAATGTGATAAAATGGGGGTTGGAGTAGGTAGAAATTGGACAGTAAATCAATAACAAATAAAAATAAATATGTTGCTAATGGACTACAAAGGTTAGTACACGAAAAAAGATGTTATGAAACACAATCTTGGGAGATAATTTGTATTGGAGAATTGAGAAAGGAATCTTTAAAAATAATATTTTAATGGCTTTCAAGTAAAATGCTCTCTTACATTTATGGAATTAATTAATCTTACGAAATTGGTGAGGCTAAAAAGGTGATTCAGAGTAAACTAGATAAAAATGAAGGATGAGGAAGACAACTACAGAAGAAAAAATAATTTAAAAATTAGTTTTGCTAGAGGTGAATGCTTGACTTACTTGAATAAATAATGGCAAAAAAACCAACAATAGAAACAGACTCATCAATGATTCAATATTGAAGACACAGATTCAGATATAGTAACTGATGCTACTATACTTAGAAGATCACACCATGGGGATTTCATCAGATAAATAGAAATAAATATTTTTTATAAAAATCTTTTATAAACAAGAATCATATCTAAATGATAAATTTGAAAGAGAATAATTGAATATAATTTAAATTTATATTATATCTCTATAGATAGATTTAAATGGAAATTGGGCAGAGCTGAATGGAAAATTATTTGTTGAGCTAGATAAAACAACAAAATATCAAATTTAGAGTAGGGGCTTTCGTGAATGTCTCTACATACTTTTCCTCACCGTGCACCATAAAAAGAGGCCATATCACTAAACCGAAACTACTACTAATAAAGCAATACTTACCCTGATGTATTTAAAGTTACCTATTTTACTTAATAGTGAGCTGATAGTCTATTTCATTGACTTCTCAGTATATATAGATTGAAGGACACTGATATAAACATACAGATATAGAAACTAAAATTAAGATAAACAGCCTTTTCAAAATGGCACAGATAGTTAATATTAGAGCCAGGAACATAACTCAAAGCAGGTGCGATGACAGCGTGTTGCTGACAGGAGATGATGTTCGCTGTAGCTAGTAGTGGCGACATCCACTGGCGATTCTGTTACCAACAGGCAAATCTTGGCTCAATAGCTTATCACTGTTTGTCTTCAAAGTCTGTTGTTTTCACAAACTTTGAGGTGAAGTAAGAAACCATACAAAAAAGATTGACAAATTCTGATATATAAAAAACATACCACTTCAGTTCATGAAAAGAGTTAAGAAGAAAATAAGAGCAATAGATCAAGGATAGTTTCTGTGTGATATTTTAAAATACCTAATATAGATAGGGGTAATAATTTATAGGAAATTCAGACTAGAAAAATATACAAAATATATACCCCCACTAGGAAAAGAAATAGATGTTAAAAACCACATACTAACTATATTGTCAGATACTACATTTTTCTACTGTAATGCACATGTTTTTATGCTTGTGTTATCTTCTATTAGGGAGGAGTGGTACCACAAATTAAAATAGTATAAATATTTTGAGAGTGAAGTAAATACTGACATAAAAGCATATAAAGGCTTATTAATGCTACTATAATATCACTGGTAAGATTTATGTTTAGATAATTTTCCATGTAGTTCTTAATACTAAAAATATACATTTAGTAAACAAGTACTAATCCCTGTGTAGCTGGATGTAAAAAATTAAGTTAACTAGTCCTAACTTAAGTTCCTTATCTGTATAATGGAATAATATTATATCATTTGTATTTATTGTTTTGAGTTTTAAATATATATGTGTATCTCCTTATTAATATTCATATATTAATAAGGCTATAAATACATTTTCATTTAGTTAATGTTTATTGTTTACCCTGATACTTTTAATAATATTCAACTCAGTTTGTCTGCATGTATTTTGTATTTTTCACTATCAACTTTTTTCTTGAAAGAAAAAACAAGCTCACATATATATATAAAGAATATACATATAAAGAATATATATATAAAGAATATATATATACCACAGCTATCAGTACATTACCAGGCCTGCTCAAGTCTTTTGGTCATACATGTATTTTTGCACTGGCACTATGCCAAAGGGACCTGTGTGTGGTCTGGGCTCAACTATAAATTAGCAAAATGACCTTAGTAATAGTATAATTTCTATAAACATTTTCCCCCATCACCTCTAAATGAGGGCATTGTTTTGTTTCAGGTACTAACAGTGTCTGATCACTGGCATGCTAACTGCATTACAGAAAACAAATAATAGGTTGTAAACATCAGGAAAGTTCAAGGGAATAGAGTCATGCAGTGTATAAGGATGCGCCAGTCAACAGTGGACTGCATACGTGGTGGTGGTCCCATAATGTAACTATGGAGCCGAAAATTCCACATGCCTAGGGAAATGTCAGCCATCATTGGGTTGTAGCCATCACATGACTGTTTTGCACTGGTTTCAGCCTATTGATAGTGATGATATCAGCTGGAAATGTTTGGGGACACTCACCTGAGTCCCAGTGAGCTTCTCACAGACATCTCCCCTTTCCAAACCAATGTTACATTGGGACTGATCCTTATTATGATTGAAAGACATCTTTAAGTAATAACCCTTAGGCAACTTTGAAGAAAATAAAAGTGTATTACTTCTAGGTCCTGGAGCATACAAGTCCTGTGGGGGAGCACACAGAGAGGTAAGAGGGATGAGGGGGAGAGAGAGAGACCTGGAGTCTCTTTTAGTGGGGTCACATGTGGGGGCCTAGGGTTTCCCTGGCTCACTCTTCATTGATGAGTTTAAAAGATAAGAGAGAAACATTTGAAGAATAGGAATAACAAGTCGTCCAAATGGTCAGTCAGTTAAGTCAACCAAAATCTATAACAAAGGATCCTCAGTGGGGGAAGGTAGCCTGGCTTTTTAATCACTCTCTGGTGTTTATTCCAGATAGCATTCCTTGAACCGGATACCTCTGAAATGGATTTCTGTTTGAAATGGATGTCTCCACAATTGAAGCTTGTCAAGCATTTGCATTACAAAAAGAAGAGCCAACTGCCAGGGCTTACACTACAATTACTTGAGCTGGTGGTGATGCCGGTGTAAACAAACCTACTCTGCTACCAGTCCTATAAAAGTACAGCACAGACAGTTATAGTAGTGGGCTACACCACCCAGGCTTGGTAAGTGCACTTTGTGATGTTCATACACCTAAAACACTGGCCTAACGATGCATTTCTCAGAAAGTATTCTAGTCGCTAAGTGACATGACTGTATTTGGTCATCTTGCTTCCTTATAAACCTTGAGAAAATTATATCTATCATGGACTATTGTACCAGACACTAAAAATCCCTCATCCATCTCCTGCATTGTATTAAACAATAATGAGGATGTTTGAGAATAACATTTTAATGAATTACGTAGAAGACATTAAATGTTCACCTGCCCAGTTTAAAATCTTTTATAAATGAATTCATGACTTCACAATTAGCCTTTTGGACATCTATTTCTAAACAAAGGAAGGCTTTCAACTGAAAAAAAATTAAACATTTCTCAAATGTAAACTGAAAAAAGAAAAGCTATCTCTAATGTAAGCTCTCCTTATTTGTAACAATATAGAGCCCAACTAGGGGGGAAAAAAACACCTTAAATGTTGATTTTATATGTAACAGATTATAGCAACTTCAGCCTTAGTATTGCATTTATTCAGGGATATGAGATATGTAAGTTTCTGTTACAAGGTCCCCAAATGACTCGAGCACCTCTCATCTAGAGCAGACAGCATGAAGTTAACACTGGAAATAGCACATGAACAAATGAACATACTTCAGCAGCACAGAGTAGATCCCATTCTCTTCTGCTGGAGAGTAAATAAGGCAATATGAACTTAAGTGCTTATCACTGCAATTCCTACACCCTCCTGGTTTAATGAGTTTAATGATTAACAGATAATTAGGACGTAAATAACAACCATCTAGATACTTCCGTGAAACACATGTTCAGTCAGAAAATGCTGCTACACTGGAAACCAGGATCTCATACATGCACATTTGTGCGCACACACCAACACCCAACCCTTTCCCACACACAAATATTTTTGTTCTGTACTCACTTGTGCTTGCTATAAATTACTGCCCATGAAAATACAGTTATATTTAAAACATTTTTCCAAAAATAATTTTACATCTAACTTATTTATAATTTACTATTGTAGTAATAAAAAAAAAACCATAGAAACTCAATGTCACTAGAAATCAGTAGAGGAAATTGAAAAGGTCTGCCATGGTCTGGCGGGATTCTAGAGTTTTAGTTCTACCTGGATACCAGCTATTGAATATGACTTTGGCCTAGCTATATAAACACTCAGGATGTTGGTTTTATTTTTTTTACATCTGTATATGGTCTTATAAAATTTACTATATTTTCTATAGGTAATGGAAAAAATAAATAGGTATTAGTAAGTTAAAACATGCAGTCCTAGAAACTCCTATAGGCTAACTAAAACAAATTTCTGGGGAACAGGAATTGCATTTCAAATGTAATGGAGAGGCTTTATTTCAGCTGGTGGTATCCGCCAATCCCAGGGCAAGCCAAATACACTGCCCGCTCTGAGTAGGCAAGTCACTCACTGCAGCATGTGGATGAGAAAGGGTCCAGAGACTAACCCCGACAAGCTCAGGGGAGACCTGCATGGCAGACTTACAAACTCAGAGACTGAAAGTAACCACACAGGATGGTCTGAAATTAACACTTCCTAACGAAGAGGGAGTTGTGGCTGGTAGCCCTGTCCTAGGGCAGTATCTTCCCTGACAAAGGTCAATCTTTATCTTAATTGAGCCTATCTATTGTCTTTTGACATCTATGATAATATACCTTTGGAATGTCAGAGTAATACCCTTTTTCCTTCAGGGCACAATTTCTCACCAGAACAGGAGACCACAGAACCCCTCATTATTATCTTATTCTCCCGAATACCATCTCTTTGCACTGTCAGTGTTAATTGTTAACTATCTATACCAACCAGTGTAAAAGAAGTACGTGTCTCTCCATTTTACTTTTTATCCATTCTCAGAGATTTTCCCACTTTCCTTTCTCCCTCCTCCCTAATCTATCACCAATGGATTTCATGTGATCCCCTTCATCTTCCGCTTTGATTACAATGCATACAATAAGTGTGAAAAACGCCATCTTTCAGAGCATTTCTTCAGTCTTTGAGATTGTGCCTCCTGGCAATTGTCACCAGTTTGGCTGAAATAAATGAATGAAAGTTACCTACAGGTTTGGATGTTTCTATGTTGACAAGCAACAGGACATGGGAGCATGTTTCAGAAGACACATGGGTTGGGGAGATGTATGCTCTACACCTTAACACAGAAGTTAGAGTCCACAGGCACCCTTTCCAGACGTCTGCTCAGACGTGAGGCTCTAGGGTTCCTCAGGAAGGAAGTACAGCTGGCAGAGGGGGTGTGGGAGGGCAGCCTTTCCTTTGCCTTTGATGAGCTACATTACCACACAGCAGAATTGCCAGTAATCATCATAATGAAAGTAACCAACATCTATTTAACCCTTACTTTGTGCCAGTTACTCCTCCAAATAGCCTATTTTGTTGTTGTTCAAACATATATTCTGGGTATTGTTACTATTTTCATTTTACAGAGGAAGAAACAGAGAAGTAGATTTGAAGATAAATGTCTCATGATTGTATAACTATTCCCACTCAGTATTAGAATCCATGGACTTGGCCTCTAGGCTTGCCCAATGCAAGCTACTCTACACCAGTTGCCCCTAAAAGTGTGGGGGATCATAAGCAGAAGCTATAAGCCCCCTTCAGTGTTGCAGGTAGGTTCAGTCCTGCCCAGGTTGATTTTTACACTAAACTATAGCTATGTGGATAATAGCTAATTTGTTGAGCTAAACTCGGAAATGAAGGCACTCTGATTCAAGTATGGAGCTACATAACTTCTAGGCATCTCTCTGACAAGTTTGTGTGGGCTGAGATCCTCTGCAAGTGGACAATGAAGGATATCGAACTGTTTCCGAGGAGTGGCTGAATGTAAGGTCGGATGGAGGGTGGGTCATTCACATGGAAACTGAACTGAGAGACGGAACACACGCTGACCGAAGGCTGGTGGGCTGAGGGCTGCCAGGCCCTTCATCATCCATTTTTCTAAAACCAAGCAATTCACCAAAGGCTAAATTAGAACCCTTGGAAGATATTTTTCTTTTATTCTCAAAGTCTATAATTCTCTCTTCAGCCACATATTTTAAAAATGCAGTTCACGGGCTATACAATAAACCAGGAAAGGCAAGAACATATATTCCATGCAGAACCATTTACTAAATGTCTACTATTTGCTTTGCATAGTATTAAACCTGAGGGTACAAATAAGTATGACATACACTCATACTCACGGTTTTGAATTTCTAAAAGTAATGCATATATTCTACAAGGTAGATTAAAATAATACTTTAAAAATATACAATAAAGTAATTAGACGAGGAGGCAATTAGACTGGTGTGGCTCTCATGCCACAGTAGCCTAAGGAAGCAAAGTGAAACCTAAGCCAGAATCAATGCCGTTGAATCCACAAAAATGAAACGAGAACAATCAATCACAGCCAAGCAGGCTTTCCCAACTAAGGCAACCCTAAGTGATTGTTTTCATATCTTCTTCATAAAACTTTAGCTCCTGGTGGGGGAGCTCCATTTCTGGTTTGGTGATAGCCAGTTTGAATACATTGAAATTGAAATAAACTCCTGAAAATGTTGAAGTGCCTTAGTTTTTATTTTAACACAATGCTCAACAAAGGAATGTGGAAAAACTAAGTACTGAAAGTGTAGAATACGAACGTGGGGAATTACTCCTGTAGCCCATGTAGCTTTGACAGATTATGAGTCTATAAGTCTGGAAGCCATTTGTTTGTCACCAGAAGTGTCAGCAAAATTCTTGTAATTCAGGTTTTCTTAGGCTGCATGGCAAGTTCTTACTTACACTGTCTTCTTAGGTCAAATTGTCTGTGAGTGAACCACGGTACATAAAATATGTCTGACCTTTAATTTGTTAAATTATTACTCAATATTAACTCTTAATTTGAGTCATGAGAAGGTTTTTGCTTCATAGTGGATTTTCATATCAAGGGAGATGCATAATCAAGACTAGATATCATACTGTTACAGATCAGCCAGCAGCATTCTGGAACAGCTGTGGGGTTTGATTTGCCTGCCACCAATGCAATGCAAGACTCCCAATGCAAGAGTTTGGTGAAAAAAAGGGGTTGTTTATTTAAAGGTTGTACAGATTTAGAATAATGGTAAATTTCTGCCTTTAAGTCTTGCTCCCTTTAAAAACACCCCAAAATGCACAATCCTATCTCTCTCTGCCAAACCAGGCCAGTTTCAGAATATGCTTCTCAGAGATACCATCTTTCAGAAAAGCAGAAGTCTGCCGCTCAGCATTCCCAGTCACAGGTCAGCTCCAAGCATCTCTCACATCCCTGAGTGGCCGGGCAGGTCCCCCACAGCAGCGGCAGCTCCGCTGCCATTTTCTCCCGGCAGACTTCCCGACCTCATGGCAGACTCAGGGACCTTCAGACCTCCCATCAGACCTCCTCTCTGTCTGCACACCTCGTAGCTCCCTCCTTCTGACCTTCAGCCCGCCCTAATTTAAATGCTTGCTTGGGAATTTCCTATGCATCCAGTCCTTCCTATGATGTGTTAGTGTCTGACGTTTTTGTCAGTTCCCAGGGTCTTGGACCCTTTTTCAGCTTCCATCTTTAGTCAGGGTAGGAGTTCCCAGTGACACAGGGACATCCAGGGTGGGCATCGCCACCATCCCGCTGCCCCCCCCCATGTCAGGAGCACCTGAATGTTTTCACAGTCACATATACAATTCATCCTGGGCAGCAGCCCTCTTTCCTTCAGGAAGGTAGGGCTATTAACTTGCCTTTTGTTACGCAAACTATCTTAAAAGCTATCCCTTCTGCTCTGTGGGCACCCTTCCCACCCCACATCCTGCCTGAAGGCAGGATTGCGAAGGTATTTCCTTATTATCAGGGGACTCATGCTCTGTACCCCATTACTGTATGATGTACGTAGAAATGTACATTTATTGCTATGTGGGGGCTAAACTTTTCCTCCTTCCTGAGTTCCTCGGGCTGGGCTAATCATTAAATTAACAGAGACAGATTAATAGGATAAAATCACATTTGAATACATATGCTTGGGTAATTGAGAAAAGCATGAAAATTTGTTTGCAATTCCAAAGGCAATGAGGCGACTTAGGGTATATAAGACCTTTTTGGACAAAGGAAAATGAGGGGAAATGGGTAGGAGAGTTTAGAAGGGAGAATGGGTGATTTACAAATAGTTGAGGAAGAAGAGCCAAACAAGCACGGCAGGCAAACCCTTGCTAAGTACTCATACATTGTTTTCAAAACCCATATTGATGAAAAGGTTAATGAATTAAGAAATATTTGATTTCTTAATGCCACAGCTGTCTAATTTAGTGTATATAACCAATACATAAAACCTATACTTAAATTTCAGACTAAAAGAGTTCTACAATAATAAATAAACATGGCATTCAATATTTCCATTACATAACCAAATTGAATAGTATCAGTATTCGGTTTTTACTTTTTACACCTACACTTGCCTGGTTTATTATTTTCTACTTGCATGGTTTAGCAAATTGTTCCTTGGAGAAAATGTTGGAGCCAATGAAGCTTATTTTATTATTGATTTGTGACTTGTGGTTGATTGACTTGTTAACTTAATAAGTGAGTTGACTAAATGCAACACTTAAACACACTTTCATGAAATAGCTTTCACCAATGATGTAAAAACTGCAAAAGAGCTGCTTTCAAAGGAAATACTGTGTTGAGTGTTTAAGGGTATGTTTTTTGTGTTAAGACTAACACTTCAGTGCAGGGTTTCTCAAGGTCAATACAATTGGCATTTTGTACTAGATAATTCTTTTTTCCGGGGGATATTTTGTGCATTGTAGGATATTCAGCAGTATCCTTGCTTTCTACCGAGAAGATACCAATAGCAACTCCCCTCCTTTTACTTGAGATGACCTAAAATGTCTTCAGATACTATCCAATGTCCCCTGAGACCAAAATAACTCCCTTGACCTCTTCTCAAGTAGAGAAGGGGTAAAGGAAATCCAGAGATCACAAATCAAAGGCAGAATCTAAGCACAAACATTTTACTAGAAAGATCTTGAGGCACAAAAAATGGCATTAGTGTAAATTAAATCAAAGTATTAAAGTCAACATGTTTCATTATGTTAAAATTATTAAAAATAAAATCATTACCAATGTATATATTTTTAAAAGTCAATCAGTTCCAAGACCTAAATAATTCATTTATCCATACAGTATAAGATCATCTGAATTTCCTTGAGGGAAAATGGGTCTAGAGAAGAGCAAGCAAGTGGCATTGTTCCCTCTCTGATCCTTCCTCCACAGAAAGAGCCACAACCCAGCAAAGAGGGTTGCTCCACCCTGGTAAATACATAAGGCTCTGCCCCTTACAACATAACAGGTGTGCCTAGACAAAGAAATATGGCCCAAATGAAAGAACAGATCAAAACTCCAGAAAAAGAACTAAGTGACAAGGAGATAGACAACCTATCTAATGCAGAGTTCATAACACTGGTAATCAGGATGCTCACCGAACTGATTCAGTTCAGTTGCAAAATGAACAAAGAAATGAGGGCAATACAAAGTGGAGTAAAAGAAAATATACAGGGAACCAACACTGAAGGGGAGGAAACTGGGACTCAAATCAACAATTTGGAACAAAAGGAAGAAATAAACATTCAAGCAGAACAGAATGAAGGAACAAGAATTCAAAAAAATGAGGAGAGGCTTAGGAACCTCTGGGACAAGTTGATGCACTCCAACATTGGAATTATAGGGGTGCAAGAAGGAGAAGAGGAAGAGCAAAATATTGAAAACCTACTTGAACAAATAATGAAGTAAAATTTCCCCAATCTGGTGAAGGAAATAGATTTCCAGGAAGTCCAAGAAGCCCAGAGAGTCCCAAGAAGTTGGACCCAAGGAGGAACAAATCAAGGAATATCATAATAAAGTACCCAAGATTAAAGATAAGGAATCTTAAAAGCAGCAAGAAGAAAGGAGACAGTTACCTACAAAGGAGTTCCCATAAGACTATCAGCTGATTTCTCAAAAAAACCCTACAGGCAAGAAGGGACTGCAAAGAAGTATTCAAAGTCATTAAAGGCAAAGACGTACATCCAAGATTACTCTATCCAGCAAAGCTATCATTTAGAATGGAAGGGCAGATAAAGTGGTTCCCAGATGAGATCAAGTTAAAAGAGTTCATCATCACCAAGCCCTTATGATATGAAATGTTTAAGGGACTTATCTAAGAGAAAGAAGAAGATCAAAACTATGAACAGTAAAATGACAGCAAACTCACAAGTATCAACAACTAAACCTAAAAAACAAAAACTAAACAAACAACTAGAATAGAAACAGAATCAAAGAAATGGAGACCACATGGAGGGTTATCAGTGGGGAGGGGAAAGGGGAGAATGGGGAAAAGGTACAGGGAATAAGAAGCATAATTGGTAAGAATAAAATGGACAGGGGGAGGTTAAGAATGGTATAGGAAATAGAGAAGCCAAAGAACTTATATGTATAATCCTTGGACATGAACTAAGTGGGGAGGGGTGCTGAAGGGTGGGGTAGTGCAGGGTAGAGGAGGATAAAGGGAAGAAAAAAACCTGGCACAACTGTCATAGCATAATCAATAAAATATACTTAACAATAATCTGAATTCCCAAATTAAGAAAATGTAATATTTGCCCTTACTGGTGTGTCTCAGTTAGTCGGGCATTGTTCCACAAAGCAAAAGGTCGCTGTTTCAATTTCCAGTCAGGGCACATGCATTATTGTGGGTTACAGGTTTCAGGTCTCAGGTTCACGCCCTGGTTGGGGTGTATACAAGAGGCAGCATGTAGATGTTTCTCTGTCACATTGATGACTTTAATTCTATAGCTAGAACTCCTTGAAAAACTATAGAATATTATAACTATGCCCAGCAATTCAAGGGATTTCTCAGACAAAATTCCATCTACATACTGCCAAGGAGCATCTGTCTATGGGGCACTGACAAATGTCTTACTGTGCTTTCACTCACTGTGTGAAGCTGACCCTGAGGCTGCCTGTAGAGACATATTCAAATTGAGTCAGTCTAGACTCATTGCTTGCTAAGACATTTTTTATTTTCAGTGACTTCTTGAAAGCTTCATACTAGGCTTTTATGTAAAAGTAAATTAAGCACCAGTTGTTTCTGGAATAATGGCAAACTCCCCTGTGATTACCGGTGCTCTCGTTGAGACTCTACCAGGCACCTGATTGTGAAGGTTATGGCTGCAGCTGTGGTTCTAATGTACGCATATTGTGTTTCTTTCACCAATAGTGGATTTAGAATGCACGTATTCCGGAAAGTATCCTTTGTTTTGGGAAGACCTGTGTCCTGTTGGTTTACCAGAGGGGACCTGCTTTAGAGCCTAGGGGAGATGAGAAAGGATATCTTGATTTGACACTGGCAAAGAAATCCTAAAGCAAAGAGTCTGAGAGGGGCAAAGACCAACCTGGATACTTGATGATGCTTCACATGCATTTCAGACTGAGTGTTTGGACTTGGAGTGGAAGGGATTGTTGTAATCTGACAGAATGACCTGAAGGTCTCAAGGTTGAGGCTAGCAGCATCCCAATAGAATCAATAACTATGGCAGATATTAGAATGAGAAGGAAAGAAGCCCTGGCTGGTGTGGCTCATTGGATTGAGCACTGACCTGTGAACCCCAGGGTCGCTGGTTCGATTCCCAGTCAGGGCACATGCCTGGGTTGCAGGACAGGTCCCCAGTGGGGGGCGTTCAAGAGGCCACTACACATTGATGTTTCTCTCCCCCCTCTCTCCCTCCCTTCTCCTCTGTCTAAATAAATAAAATGTTACAAAAAAAAAAAAAAAGAATGAGAAGGAAAGGATTTTAGGGAGTAGGCGGCTGGTCTCCAAGCATGAAGAACTGATAGTGATGGAAGTCACTTCAGTTGCTGAGGTGAGCTGGTCTGTGTATGGTGGTGGCTCCAAGGAGGCAGAAGAGAACAGAGACCACACAACTGCTAATTGCATGTGGATGCAATTCCCTTTTGGTTTTCACAAGCCTTCAGTATAGTTTGTCTAAGGTAAAAATTAGTTTCTGCTGTCACTGTTAAAAAAATGGTGGTCTGTAGACATGTTTGGATAAGGTAGAGCCAAGTAATGGCGGTGGCAAGAGAACACCAAGGCAGATTCACTGACTTGCAGAGCATCAGTAAAACACAGGGCACGCTCTCTGAAATTTTTAAATAATGCTTGGAAAGACGAACTAGGTTTTGGGGGAAAAAAGTAGGATAATGTGAGAAAAACAGAGAGAAAAGTACAGAGCAGGAGAAAAAAAGAAAATTACAAAATTCAGAGAAATTATGAAAGGATTATGAATTTGAGTAAAATAGCAAGTCCTGTCAAGTACTTGCAGGATTCCACATGCAAAGGAAATTCATGGAATTAAATGTTCTGTGGTACACCTTTCCTTTTAACCACAGCTGCGGAGGCAAAGTTCCCACCGAATAAAATATATTCTTATGTTTAAAAGCTAATTTACCATGTTTTGGCATCATAAATTGAGTCAGACCCCTTTCCTCACATTAACTATCAATTCACTTGGTATCTTCTAATAACATTGCTTTGTTTATTTTATGGCATTTAGCTTTCCATTCCAAGCAATACATACTCACTAGGTATAACTTGAACAAATTGGAAATACGTATTTTCACGTAATATTCCCCTTAGAGGTAACCACGGCTCGTATTCTCAGCAGGAACTTAAATCATGTTATGACTAAGCACATGCAGACACACACGTCATTCTTGAAGACAGGCGGTAAGTTACATAGCCTCATTTAAATAGACACTTTAAAAATTATGATAATCTGATTTTCTCCAGGTTTAGATTAATCCACTTTCTGTGAAACATTTCATCACTTATCACAATTTAAATTTTTCTGTGCCCTAATTTGCAATTAGACAACACCATGTTTTACTACTACCTCTACTTTATGCTCTTTATTTGTATCACTCTTACCATTCTTATTATTAATTCCCATTCACATGTAATATTTCCAGAATTAGTGTGTGGGTGGCATACTAAGTTAGTTTTTGCATGTGATAGAATCTGTGAGGTGCCTGTAGAATAATGATAGTTTGGATGATTTAAATTCCTTCAGTCACAATGTTTTAACCTAAAATTTTGCATCCATCTTTTATTACTTTCCTGCATGAAGAGAAATTTGAGTCCAATTAGATTTTATTTTTACATTTTATAGATAATGTGCCTTTTCTGCACTGGATAATTGTATGATTTTTCCCTTTATTATTGTGCATGTATATCTCTTAACAGAACATTTTAAGTATACCTTCTATAACCCAAACACATAGAAACATTTATCATGTAATAATATCAATATATATATTTAGGTTATACATATACTAATAGACCAAAAAATAACATAGTCAATTGGTAAAAATTAAAAATTTGATAATTAATATCCAGTGATGATAAGAATTCAAGAAATAAACTTAAATTTGAGTAGTATAATTATTTCAGAATATCAAAACTTAGGTATTAACATGCATTCTTTTTGCTCACAAATTTCATTTCTAGTTATTTATTCCAAGGAAATAATTGAACAAATACCACAAAGTTACATAGAGTTTATGGTTCTTAAATTTTAAATCTTAATTATCAAATATTATGCCACATATCTATAGAATTATGCTATATACACCAATGAAATGAAATAGTGAATACAGAAATAAAACTGTATCCAAATCTGTAATAAAAAGGTAAAGTTATCTTTGTTTGCAGATGACATGATCTTATGTACAGAAAACCCTAAATTCTCCACCAAAAAACTGGTAGTCTTATAATTGAAATTAGTAGAGTTTCAAGATACAAAATCAATGTATAAAGACGAGTTTTGTTTCTGCATACTAATTACAAACCATGTGAAAAAGATATTTAAAACACGGTCCCATTTATAATAGCATCAAAACCATTAAAATACTTGGGAATAAATTTAAACAATTTGGTGGAAGACCCATGCCCTGAAAGCTATAAGACATTTTTAAAAAGAATTGAAGAAGATGAATAAATGCAAAGCTATCCCATGTTCTTAGAAGAATCAATATTGTTTAAATGTTCATGGTACTCAAAGAGTTCTACAGATTCAAAGCAATCCCTATCACAATTCCAATGGCATTTCTCACAGAAATATAACAAACAATCCTAAAATTTGTATGAAACCACAAAAGACCCTGAATAGTCAAAGCAATACTAAGAACAAAGCAGCATGATAGTTCCTCATTTCAAACTATATTGCCTAGCTACAGCCATCCAAACAGTATGTTACTGGCATAAAAATAGGCACATAGACCAATGGAACAGAATGAAACCCCAGAAATAAAACCATGTGTATACAGTTAACTAATTTTTGACAAGAGCACTGAGAACACAATGGGGAAATGATAGTGTCTTCAAAAAATATGTTGGGAAAACAGAATATCTACTTTCAAAAGAATGAAACTCTGTTTTATACCACTCCCCCAAATTAACTCATAATGAATTAAAAACTTGAACATAAGATCTGAAACCATAAAACTTCAAGGCCCTGGACTGTATGGTTCAGTTGGTTGGAGCATCGTCCTGTAACCAAAAGGCTGCAGGTTCAATTTCTGGTTGGGGCACATACCTGGGTTGCAGGTTTGATCCCTGATCCATGTGCATGCAATTCCCTGTACAGGCAAGTACAGGAGGCAACCAATTGGCATTGCTTTTTCTCTCTCTCTAAAAGCAATGAAAAAAATGTCCTCAAGAGGCAAAAAACAAAAAAACCCCACAAAACCCCCCAAACAAACAAACAAAAAAAACAAACCTCCTAGAAGAAAACACAGATTAAAAAGTCCTTGACATTGGGCTTGCCAATAATTCTTGCCTAAAATACCAAAAGAACCAGAATAAAAAATATGTAGGACTATATCAAAATGAGCACAGCAAAAATAATCAATATTGGGAACCACCCTGCCTGGTTTCAGAAGCTGAATGGCCAAGACTGAGTGACAGACCTTGGGACCATAAGCCACTAAGGAGACAAAGCTTATCCCCTGGCAGGGGTGCTGCCTCTGCCCCCTTTACTTTACCCTGCTTGGCCCTGAGCCTGACCAGTTAGCCAATGATGGGTAAGATTCCTCAAGGGAAGGACAACCTAAGACAGATATGGTCACAAAGAGGCCCTCAGGGAAGGTCTCGGGGGCTATAGAAAAAGAGGGTGATGGACCCTTGCCTCTGGGCTTTGACATAGCCTGAGTCCTCATTCTGTCTGCAAGAAGTCTCCTAATCTCTTGGCTGCCTTACTTCCCCTGCCTGACTTAAGCCTGAAACAATGACAGAGGCGGGTGCAGCCCTTTGCTGGAAAGGGCGGGTTCCCCTGGGCAATGAGGCCTAAGAAAGAGTACATAAAACCCTGTGAAACCTGCTTTGCTAAGAATGCCCTCAGTTTTCTCATAAGGGTCCAAGCATGAAATGAGTTTGTTTCCCAAAGTTTTATAGCCCTTTAGCTAACTGACCCTGACTCAGAATAAACCCTGGTAGTTCTTTGTATGTTATCTATTGTTTGATCCTAACTGCCTGACAGTAATTGATGAGCTTTACCTGTATCCTGTGCAAATTGAACCCAGTAAAAGCCCATTGAAGAAAAGGCTCTTGGCCCTTCTCCTTTGAGAGATTGGCCACCTTCCCTCCCCAAGCAGATCATGTCTTGGTAAACTTATTCTCATCCATGGGGGATGGGGAGGGCCCTGTAGGCAGAACCCCCCCACAAATCAATAAATTGAAAATGCAACCTATGGAATGGGAAAAATATTTACAAACCATATGTCTGATGAGTGGATATTATATCAAATATATAAAGAATGCATTCAATTTAATAGTAAAAAGCAAATAATGTAATTTAAAATTGGGCAAAGGATCTGACTAGAAACTTTTTTGTTGGAAGAAGACACACAAGTGGACAATAGCCAACAACACGTGGAAAGTGCTCAACATTACCAATCATCTGGGAAATGCAAATTACAACCACAATAAAATGCCACCTCGTGCCTGTTAGGATGGCTACTATGAAGACAAGGGGTGAGTGTTGGTGAGAAAGTGCAGAAAGATAACTTTGTACATGGTTGGTGGGAATGTAAATTGGTACAGCCACTAGGGAAAACAGTATGGTAGTTTCCAAAAAGTAGAACTAGTAATTATTAGGCATTAAATATCTTTACACATATAAAAACTAAAAATGACAAAGGAAATATCTAGTTACCTATTAAGTCAAATACATGTCCTAATTTGTGTACCAGTGGTTCTCACATTCTGAAAGTTGAGCATACATCAGAACCACCTCGAGTACTTGTTAACACCAGATTGCTGGGTTCTGCCCTGGCTGGTGTGGCTCAGTGGACTGAGCACGGGCTGTGAACCAAAGAGTCGGCAGTTCAATTCCCAGTTAGGGCACGTGCCTGGATCTGAGGCCAGGCCCCAGTGGGGGGCAATCACACATTGATGTTTTTCTCCCTCTCTCTCCTTCCCTTCCCCTCTCTCTAAAAATAAATAAACAAAAAATCTTAAAAAACAAAAAAAAAACCCCAGAATGCTGGGTTCTGACCCAGAGTTTCTAACTCAGTAGGTTTAGGGTGAAGCTCGGGAATTTGTATTTACAATCATTCCCTTCTGATGCTGATGCTGCTGGTTGGATTCACACTTTAGAAGCCACCGAGTATGCTGGTTCCTGTACGCAATCTCTCCATCTTTACTCTCAGAAAGAAAAGTTCTAATTCCATTCAAACAGCATTATTATCCTTGGACCCCAAACCTTTGTGGCAGCCTCTTGGTTATTCTACATGTGAGACCCTGCTTTAGTGACACCCATGGAATGTGAGCTCCTCTATGATGAAATGTTTCAGCATGAGCTGCTACAAATTATTTTTTTAAAGAGAAGCTTATAGATTTTTTAATCTTTAGCTATGTCAGTTCCATGGTCTGGTATTATATAGAGTTTTTCATTGGATAGATTAATTTCTAAAAATTTATGTACACAAATTTTATGTTATAAACATTAAATCTCAGATAAACATAAAAGTAAAACATTCAAAATGTAAAAAGGTTGATTCACAATAGAAAGTCTATCAGATTATTGGAAAAATAGAATTTATTAGTCTTTGAGGTGAAAGGAAAATTAAAATATGACTCAATTGGCTACATAAAATTTAAAGTAATTTCTCTATAACAAAATGGAAAGCAGAAGCAGAAAATATTTAAAGTAATTTTGAGAGACCACTTATAAATATGGTTCATGAAGAAAAGCTTATAAATATTGATAACAACATGTCAATAGTCAAGTAGATGTGCCAGTGATGCATGTGAAAACACAATTCTTATTTGGTAAATGCAATTAGGAATTCTGAAAGTAAAAATGCACTTTTTGTAGTAAAAGGAATGCAAATTAAAACTTAAAAAAGTGCATTTAAGAAGTACTAAACACATAATAAATGTTAATATGTGTATAGAATAATTATTTCTGATGAGATACATAAATCAGCATAATAATTTGAAGATCAATTTTACAGAATTTGTCAGTACTGATACACACACATACACACACACATACACATTTACATCCTTTGGCTTGGTTGGTATTTTTTCTTGTCAAAACTGATTCTAAGGCAAAAAACTCCAAAAATTTGAAGATGTTCAGTACAGCTTCACCTACTTTAAAATTGGAACTAATAATCTAACCATTATTTTGTCTGTGCTTAGGTTAAAAAAATTGCTTCAATCAATTTCAGAATATATTATTTAATCTTTAGTATTTAATGATACTCTGCAGCAATAGAGGGAACAAAATTTTAGGCACGTATAGAACAGGTCAAATGTATATGTATATACATTATGAGTTATAACTACATAAAATTAGATATAATATGGATGGAAGGAGAGATAATTCATCACGTAGGAGTGATAAGGCTAATATCTTTCTTGTCTTAATTTACAATTTAAAAAATTACATATAAACAGTTTACTATGAAAAACAGACACACACCCACCTCTCTCCTATTTATCAGAAGAACTACAGCTGGGCTTTTGCTACTTTCTTTACCAAAAGAGGGCTGTTAGTTAATGTACATCAAGGTTTGCTAAATCCTGGCCCTTGTGCCCAAACTGTCCAACCACTCACTATATTAAAAATTGATTATGCTGTTACAGTTGTCCCAATTCCCACCCACTTTGCTCTCTTCCACCCAATAATCCCCACTCCCTCCAGCAATCCCTCCTCCTTTGTTTACGGCCATGGGTCATGTGGATAAATTCTTTGGAAACTCCATTTCCTATACTTGCTTTAACATCCCCCTGCCCATTCTCTAGCTACCAACTTGTACTTCTTAATCCCTTCACCATTTCCCCCATTCCCCCAGAATCCCCTCCCAACTGGCTACCATCCCAATGTTCTCCATGTCTGTGATTCTGTTTTTGTTCTGCTTGTTTGTTTAGTTTGTTTTGTAGACTTATTTGTTGATAGCTATGCATATATTGTCATTTTAATGTTCATACCTTTGATCTTCTTTTTCTTAAATAAGTCCCTTTAACAGTTCATATAATAATGGTTTGGTGATGAAGAAGTCCTTTAACTTTACCTTGTCTAGGAAGCACTTTATCTGCCCTTCCATTCAAAATGATAGTTTTGCTGAATAGAGTAATCTTGGATGAAGATCCTTGCTTTTCATCACTTTGAATACTTCTTGCCATTCCCTTCTTGCCTACAAGGTTTCTTTTGAGAAATCAGCTGACGGTATTATGGTAACTGCTTTTCAGTTAAATGACTGCTTTTCAATTACTGCTTTTAAGATACTCTCTTTATCTTTAATCTTTTAGCTTAATTGGGTCCAACTCAGTGTGGTCTTCTTTGGGTCCAACTTTTTTGGGACTCTCTGTGCTTCCTGGACTTGTTATGTCTATTTCCTTCAACAAATTAGGAAAATTTCCTTTCCTTATTTTTTCGAACAGTTTTCAATTTCTTGCTCTTTCTCTTCTTCCTCTGGTACCCTTATGCGGTGATTATTGGAACACTTGAAATTGTCCCAGAGCCTCCTTACACTATCCCCAACCTTTGGATTCTTTTTTCTTCTTGCTGTACTGATTGGATGTTTTTGCTTCCTTTTGTTCTAAAATATTGATTTGATTCGCTTCATCCACTGCTTGATTCCCTATAAATTGTACTTTATTTAAATTAGTGTCTCTTTCATTTCTGATTGGATTGTTTTATGCTGTTATGTTGGGAACTGCCCTGCCTGGTTTCAGAAACTGTAACCCCTCATGGCTAAGGCTGAGTAAAAAGACCTTGGGACCATAAGCCATTAAGGAGACAAAGCTTACCTTCCTTGTAGGGGCGCTGCCTCTGCCCTCTTTACTTCAGCCTGCCTGGCCCCAAGTGGATGACTGGTTAACTAATGACAGGTAAGATTCCTCAAGGGAGGGATGACCTAAGACAGGTATGGTCATGAAGGGGCCCTTAGGGAAGACTTAGGGGGTAGACTTATTCTCATCTGTGGCAGCCAGGGGCACCCTGAGGGTGGAGCCCCCCACACTGTTGAAATGCCCACTGTATTCCTTGGGCCTGCTTCTAACCAGTGTTTTGAACTCTGCCTCTGATAGATTGCTTATCTCTATTTTGTTTCATTGCTTAGGTTAAATAAATTTTACTTTTGCCAATTTCTTATCCTTACTCTTTTAAATTGAATATATTTTAAAATTCTGTTCATGATAACTTCAAAAATTACAGTTGACTGGTTGGGGGCACTGACCTCCCACACAAACAAAAATCCATGTGTGAGTTTTGACCCCCTCAAAACTTAACTGCTGTTGGCCAGCAGTGTTACTGATATATAAACAGTCCAGTCCATTAATACATATTTTGCGTGTTATATGTATTATATACTATATTCTTACAATAATTTAAGCTAGAGAAAAGAAAATGTTATTAAGAAAATCATAAGGAAGACAAAATACATTTACACTATTTATTGGCCAAACTCCACATATAAGTGGACCCACATAGTTCAAACCTGCCTTATTGAAGGCTCAGTGGTTCACCAGATGTTTCAGAAACCCATGCCATTAAATAAATCATATTCCCCTAGACTTGGCTGCCAGTATCGGTGGTCTTTAAGATTTCTTAATTGATCACATGTTTTAAACAACCAAATGACATTTACTTAATAATTAATTAGTATAATTTTGAATAATCAAATACATTAAATGTCATTTCAAAACTTATCAGCATGAAAGTCATCTATTCTCTCAAGATACATCCATTGGCAGTGTCATAAGATAGTCACTGAGTTCACACTCATTCTAGGAAGGCAAAAGTTACACAGGCATGTGCAAGCAAATGTAGAGAACTGGTCCAACCCTGTGTATAGGTGGAGGTCTTCTTTGGTGCAAATTTGGAGTTGATGAAGGCTCTACTGTAGACGTGAGTTGGTCCTTTTCCATATCTTTCATACCCAGGTGAAATTAAAAGGGAATCATTTACATTTATTGTATTTTCCCTTAGTTATTTAGAGATGCACAGAATCAAGATTCACAGAATGAAGAAGGAATCTGACACAGCTTAACAGCTACTATTCATACAGGCCTGTTTGGGGGGACTAAAGCAAAGACAAAAATGTATGCTATAGGCTTCTGAGAGATTTAATCTGTTTTTAATAGAACCATTTTTGGGGAAATCAAAATTCAGGTATGCTCTACTAAAACTTATGATATAAATTATTTCTTAGGGACATTATTTTATGTATATTTGTTCAAATATATTAATATTTGGAGAGGGCAGAGAACATTATTTCTGTGGTATACATTGGTATTTGTTTCCTTAGCTTTGTATTAGAGACTTGAAAATGTGCTTCGAGTGGTTTAACTTGTAAAGCCAAATACTTGTAAATAAAAATGTCAGTGTATAGCCCTGGCTGGTGTGGCTCAGTGGATTGAGCGCCAGCCTGCAACCAAAGGGTCTCCAGTTCAATTCCCAGTCAGGCCACAAGTCTGGGTTGCGGGCCAGGTACCCAGAAGGGGGCACGTGAGAGGCAACCACACATTGATGTTTCTCTCCCTCTCTTTCTCCCTCTCTTCCCCTCCCCTTAAAAATAAATAAATAAAAACTTTAAAAAAATATTCCATTAAAAAATGTCAGGGTATAAAATGCCAATCAATTATACCATAAACAAAAGTAAAAAAAATGATAAATTGTCACAGTATTGGTAAAAAATATTAATGCAAAAGGGTTCATTTTCTTAAGAAGATATGCCAGGGTTATAATTAACTTAAAGGCATCATTTAAAAAAAGAAAAAAAAAGATAAACACCTTCACAGTAAGGAAAGTGAAAATATAAATGGCAACACACACAAATACACAGAGAGTCAAATAACCAATACAAAAAAGAGTTCACTGTGATAAATAATAAAATAAATGAAAATGAAATAAAAATGAGTAACCCTCTACTACCTCCACCACAGGCCCAATCCATCAACAATTCTTTCAAGATAAAGTGAGACTCTGTCCCCTGTGACTTCCCTAGTCTAAGGCACTGTCATCAGTCACCTGAACTATTGCGAGAAACCTCTGCAATTTTACTCTTGCTTTCCTCAAATCTATCCTAGACTGAATAGTCAAGATGATATTTTAAAAATATAAATAAACCATGTCATTCCTGTGTTCAATGCTTTTCTCAAGGCTGCTGCTTCTAGAAAGGGCAGTGCTAGCTATATATATACCCTTGCCAGATGCAAGAGGGCACCTAGCCAGTGTGCTTACAGGTTTCTACTCCTTAGGTGTCTAGAGGTGTGCAGTGAGTTGGGACACTTGACTGCTTCTTGAAGGAGCATATCTTAACTTATTAGATACTTGTAGTCAGGTATATTATGTTATTGAGAATGTAGACCAAAACAAAAGCAGTTGAAAATAAGATTTTTCTCTGTCAACACTGAATGTACATTCTGAAACAGCTAGTACGATTAAAATGTGCTTCTCTCAGAGTCTGGTCCAAGCACCCCATCCTCTCTCTCTCCTCATTTATAACTTCTGTCTGCTGCTGTAATGTCGTCAGTGCCAGGACCATTCTTCTTTTGTTTTTAAGTAAATCCTTGGGTTAATTCACCCTTCTCTCCACCAGCCTGCAGTAGCTTAGAAAATTTTCTCCAAGTGTTCTTCAGGCAGATAGCATTTGTTAAAATTACTACTGCTGTGTAACAAATTAATCACAATTAGCAGTTTAAAATGCCTAATTTGTTATGCTCACTGTTTCTGGGGACAGGGATTTAGACAAGTCAGAGCAGGGGTGGCTTTTCTCTACTCCAGAGTCTGAGGCCACAGCCGGGAAGCCACAAAGGATGGGAATATCCCTCTACATTTGTTTACTCCCATGGCTTGCACTTGAGCTTGAATGACTGGAACACTAGGGCTTCTCATTGGAGTTATGTGTGGCTTCCCCATGCCTTAGCTTCCATGCAGCAGAGTGGACTCAGGCTGGTCTAACTTAATGGCTCAGGGCCTAATCACAAGTGTTAACACCACAGGGCAGGGACTACATCATCTTTAATGACGCAGCCTCAGCAGCCAAACAGCATCATTTGCTCTATGGCGCTCCAAGCGGTCGCAAGCCTGACCAGATTTCAATGAGATTGCCAAAAGGAAGGCAGTGTGTCAAAGAATCAGGGGGTCATGCTGTAAAACCTACATTGATCTGCATATTGATACAGTAATTTCTTAAAACTTTATATAGTATTTTTAAAAATTTTTTAAACTTACTGAATTTATTGGAATAACATTAATTAATAAAAATATACAGGTTGCAGGTATACAGTTCTATAATATATCATCTGTATATTGTATTGTGTGTTCACCACTAAACATCATGTCTCTGTTACCATTTATCCTCCTCTTTTGCCACTTCTAACTCCCTCCACCTCCCTTTCTTTCTGGTAATCACCATACTGTTGTCTGTGTCTATGAGTTTTCTTTCCTTCTTTTTTTTTTTTTTTTGATTAATCCCTTCACCAATATCACCCAGCCCCCAACCCCTCCCTTATGACAGCTGTCTGTCTATTCTCTGTATCTATGAGTCTGTTTCATTTTGTGAGTTTATTTTGTTCATTAGATTCCAAATATAAGTGAAATCATATGGTATTTATCTCTCTATGACTGGGTATTTAACTTAGTATAATACTCCACAGGTTCATCCATGCTGTCACAAATGGTAGGATTTCCTTATTTTATATGACTAAGTAGTATTCCATTGTGTAAATATAAGCTTTTTTGTCTACTCATCTACTGACGGACACTTCAGCTGCTTCTAGATCTTGGCTATTATAAATAATGCTGCAATAAACGTAGGGGTGCATATATTCTTTCAAATCAATGTTTCGGTTTCTTTGGAAATATTTTCAGAAGTAGAATTGCTGAGTCATAAGGCAGTTGCTTTTTTAATTTTTTGAGGAAACTCCATAATTTTGTGAACAGTGGCTGCACAGTCTGCATTCCCACCAACAGTGCAGGGTTTCCCTTTTCCCCGTGTCCTCTCCAACACTTGTTGATTGATTGATTGATGATGGCCATTCTGATAGATGCAAGATGATATCTCATTGTGCTTTAATTTTTTATTTCTCTAATGATTAGTGATATTGAGCATCTTTTTATGTGTATTGGCCATCTATATGTCCTGTTTGAGATGTATCTATTCAGGTCCTTTGCCCATTTTTTAATTGGATTGTTTGTTTTTTTGGTGTTGAGATTTATAAGTTATTTATAAATTTTGGATGTTATCCACTTAGCAGATACATAATTGGTGCATATGTCCTTCCATTCAGTGGGTTGTATTTTCTTGATGGTTTCCTCTGCTGTGTAAAAACCTTTTAGTTTCATGTAGTGCCATTTGTTTGTTTGTTTGTTTGTTTGTTTTTCCCTCCATTTTCCCCCTACCACTCCTCTCTGCCCCAACCATCCCCACCTCTCTCGTTCGATTCTACCTCACTTTGACTTTGTCCATGTGTCCTTTATACATTTTCTTTGATGACCCTTCTTCTTTTCCCCCCATTATCCCCTCTCCCATCCCCTCTGGTTATTGTCAGTTTTTTCCTTTTTTTCAATGTCTCTGGTTATATCTTCTTGCTTGTTTATTTTGTTGACTACTTTCCACTTACAGGTGAGATCATATAGTATTTGTCTTTCCCCCCCTGGCTTATTTCACTTAGCATAATGTTCTCCGGATCCATCCATGGTTTCTGAAGGGTAGGAGCTCCTTCTTTTTTTCTGTTGAGTAGTAATCTATCCTGTAAATGTACCACAGTATTTTGATCCACTCATTTACTGATGAGCACTTAGGCTGTTTCTAGCACTTGGTTATTGTAAATTGTGTTCCTGTGAACAATGGGGTGCATAGGTACTTTTGAATTGGTGTTTCAGGATTCTCAGGATATAATCCCAGTAGTGTAATTGCTGGGTCAAAAGGCAGTTCCATTTTTAGTTTTCTGAGGAAATTCTATATTGTTTTCCACAGTGGCTGCACCAGTTTGCATTCCCATCAACAGTGTACTAGGGTTCCCTTTTCTCCACATCCTCACCAGCACTTGATGTTTGTTGATTTGGTTATTCTGACCTGTTATGAAATGGTATCTTGTGGTTTTAATTTGCATCTCTCTGATGGCCAGTGATGCTGACCATCCTTTAATATGTCTCTGGGCCCTCTGTGGTCCTCCTGGGAGAAGTGACTGTTCAGGTCCTTTGCCCATTTTTCAATTAGATTGTTTCTCTTCCTGGAGTGGAGTTTTGTGAGTTCTTTTTATATTTTGGAGATACCTTGTATGAGGTATTTTTGGCAAATGCATTTTCCCATATGGTTGGTTCCCTTTTCATTTTACTAACATTTTATTTAGCTGTGCAGAAGCTTTTTATTTTGATGAAGTCTCATTTGTTTATTCTTTCCTTTATGTTCCCTGCACTAGGGCACATATTGGTGAAAGTATTGCTGCATGGAATATCTGAGATTTACCTGGCTATGTTCTCTTCTAGGACTTTTATGGTGTCACAACTTATATTTAAGTCTTTTATCCATCTTGAGTTTATTTTTGTGTATGGTATAAGTTGGTGGTTGAGTTTCATTTTTTTGCATGCAGCTTTCCAGATCTCCCTTCCCTATTTATTGAAGAGGCTATTTTTACACCATTTTATGCTGCTACTGCCTTTGTCGGTACTAATTGACCATAGATTCTTGGGTTATTTCTGGGCTCTCTATTCTGTTCCATTGATCTATGCATCTGTTCGTATGCCAGTACCATGCTGTTTTTATTACAATGGCCTTGTAATACAGTTTGATATCAGGTATTGTGTTTCCTCCTACGCTGTTCCTCTTTCTCAGAATTGCTGAGGTTATTCAGGGTCATTTATGGTTCCATATAAATTTTTGAAGTGTTTGTTCTATATCTGTGAAATACGCCATTGATACTTTAGTAGATATTGCCTTGAATGTATAAATTGCTTTGGATAGTATGGACATTTTGATGATGTTAATTCTCCCAACTCATGAACATGGTACATGCTTCCACTTTTTTGTGTCTCCCTTAATTTCTTTCTTCACTGTTGTGTAGTTTTCTGAGTATAGGTCTTTTACCTCCTTGGTTAGGTTTATTCCTAGGTACTTTATTTCTCTTGTTGCTATATCAACTGGGACTTTCCCCTGATTTCTGTTTCTGATGTTTCATTGTTGGTGTACCAAAAATGCCTTTGATTTCTGAATATTGACTTTGTATCTTGCTGTTTTGCCAAGGGCACTTATTAGGTCGAGTAGTTTTTTTGGTGGGGTCTATAGGATTTTCTGTATATACTATCATGTCATCTGCAAAAAATGGCAGTTTTGCTTCTTTCTTTCCAATTGGTATGCCTTTTATTTCTTTTTCTTGTCTGACTGCATTGGCTGGGACTTCCAATTCTATGTTGAATAGAAGTGGTGAAAGTGGACATCCTTGTCTTGTTTTTGATCTTAGTGGGAAAACTTTTAGTTTTTGCCCATTGAGTATGTTGGCTGTAGGTTTCTCATATGTGGCCTTTATTATGTTGAGTTGTGCTCCTTTAATGCCACTTTGCTGAGTGCTTTTAGCATAAATATATACTGTACTTTATCAAATACTTTTCTGCAACTATTGATATGATTATGTGATTTTTCCTATTGTTTATATGATGTATTATGCTTAATGATTTGAGAATATTGTATCATCCTTGCATTCCTGGGATAAATACCACTTGATCATGTTGTATTACCTTTTTGATGTATTTCTGGATGCAGTTTGCTAATATTTTGTTGAGGATTTTAGCACCTATATTCATCAGCAATATTGGCCTGAAGTTTTCTTTCTTTGTTATGTCTTTATCTGGTTTTGGGATTAGGATGATGTTGGCTTCATAAAACAAGTTTGGGAGTCTTCCATATTTTTGAATTTTTTGAAATAATCTGTGGAGGATGGGGGTTAGCTCTTACTAAATTCTACAGAGCTCTAAATGCTCTGTAGAATTCTCCTGTGAAGCTGTCTGGTCCAGGGCTTTTGTGTGTCTGAAGCTTTTTGATTACTGTTTCAATTTTATCAGCTGTTATTGGTCTGTCCAGGCTTTCTCCTTCTTCTTCACTGAGTTTTGAAAGATTATATTTTTTTCTAGAAATTCATCCATTTCATCTAGGTTTTCAAACTTCTTGGCATATAGTTCTTCATAGTAATTTATTACAATCCTTTGTATTTCAGTGGTATCAGTTGTAATCTCTCCTCTTTCATTTCCAATTGTGTTTATTTGGGTCCTCTCTCTTTTTTGCTTGATGAGCCTGCTTAAAGGCTTGTCAGTTTTGCTTATCTTTTCAAAGAACCAGCTCCTGGATTCATTGATCCTTACAATTGTGCTTTTAGTCTATGGCATTTAATTCTGCTCTGATCTTGGTTATTTCCTTCTTCTACTTGCTCTGGGTTGTCTTTGTTGTTGTTCCTTGAGTTCTTGTAGGTGTAGGGTTAGGTTGTTTATTTGAAATATTTCTAACTTTTTAAGGTAGACCTGTAGCATTATGAACTTCCCTCTCAGGAATGCCTTTGCTGTGGCCCATAGGTTTTAGACTGTTTTGTGTTTATTTTCATCTGTCTCCAGAAACTTTTTGATTTCTTCCTTGAGCTCATTACTAACCCATTCATTGTTTAATAGCATGCTATTCAATCTCCAAGAGTTTGAGTGTTTTTGAGGTTTTTTTCCTTGAGATTGGTTTTTAGTTTCAGGCCCTTGTGGTCTGAGAAAATGCTTGATATGATATCAATTTTCTTGAAATTGTTGAAGCTTGTTTTATGTCCTCTCATGTGCTCTATGTTTGAAAATGTTCCATGTGCATTTGAAAAGAATGTATACTCCTTCTTTGGGATGAAAGGTTCTGTATATATTATTTAAGTCTGTTTGATCTAGGGCATTGTTCAATGCCACAATATCTTTGTTGATATTTTGTTTGGAAGATCTATCCATTTTTGAGCGGGATGTTAAAATCCCCTAGTATAAGTGTGTTGCTCTCTATATCTTTCTTGAAGTCTTCCAAGATTTTCCTTATATATGTTGGGTATATATATGTTTATAATATTTATGTCTTCTTGATGGATTCTTCGATTGAGTATTATGAAGTGTCCCTCTGTGTCCCTTTTTATGGCCTTTGTTTTGAAGTCTATTTTGTCTGATATAAGTATTGCTACCCCAGCTTTTTTTTTTTTCCCTGCCTATTTTCTTGGGATATATTTTCCAACCCTTCAGTCTGTGTAGGTCTTTTGTTCTGAGGTGGGTCTCTTGTAGGCAGTATATGTGCAGGTAATGTTTTCTTATCCATTCAGCTATCCTGGGTCTTTTGATTGGAGCATTTAATCTCTTTACATTTAAGGTCATTATTGATACGTACTTATTCATTACAATTTTAGTCCCTTTGTACCTGTGTTCCTCTCTCTTTCATTCTTTTTCTTCATCTTCTTAAAGTAGTCCCTTTAACATTTCTTACAGTGCTGGTTTGGTGGAGGTGTATTCTTTTAGACTTCTTTTGTCTGGAAAACTCCTTATTTTGCCTTCTATTTTAATTGAGAGCCTTGCTGGGTAGAGTAGTCTTGGTTGCAGTCTTTTGCTTTTCATTACTTAGAATATTTCTTGCCATTCCCTTCTGGCTTGGAGTGTTTCCATTGAGAAGTCAGCTGCTAGCCTTATTGGGCTCCCTCATACATTACTTCTTACATACAAGTTTTTTTGCTTCTCCATTTCCTATACTATTCTTCACTTCCCCTCCATCTATTTTGTACTTACAATTTATGCTTGTTATTCCCTGTACCTTTTCCCCCATTACCCCCTTTTCCCCTCCCTGCCAGTAACCCTCTGTATGATCTCCATTTCAGTGATTCTGTTCCTGTTTTAATTGTTTACATTTTTTTTGTAGGTTCAGTTGTTGATAGTTGTGACTTTGTCATCATTTTACTGCTCATACCCTTTAACATTTCATATGATAAGGGCTTGGTGATGATAAATTCCTTTAACTTGACCTTATCTGCAAAGTACTTTATCTGCCTTTCCATTCCAAAAAATAGTTTTACTGGATAGAGTAATCTGGGATATAGGTCCTTGCCTTTCATGACTCTGAATACTTCTTTGCTGCACCTTCTTGCCTGCCAGGTTTCTTTTGAGAAATCAGCTGATAGTCTTATGGGAACTCCTTTGTAGGTAACTGTCTCCTTTTCTCTTGCTGCTTTTAAGATTCTCCCCTTATCTTTAATCTTGGATAACTTAATTATGATGTGCTTCAGTGTGTGCCTCCTTGGGTCCAACTTCTTTGCGACTCTCTGAGCTTCCTGGACTTCCTGGAAGTTTATTTCCTTTGCCAGATTAGGGAAGTTCTCCTTCATTATGCTTTCAAATAAATTTTCAATATCTTGCTCTTCCTCTTCTCCTGGCATCCCTGTGATTAAGATGTTGGAATGTACAAAGTTTCCATGGAGGTTTCTCAGCCTCTCCTCATTTTTGTTTTTTAATACTGTTTCTTTATTCTGTTCCAGTTGAATGTTTATTTCTTCCTTCTGTTCCAAATTGTTGATTTGTGTCTTAGTTTCCTTCCCTTTACTATTTGTTCCCTATAGATTTTGCTTTATTTCACTTTGCATAGCCTTCACTTTTTCCTCTATTTTATGACCATACTCAGCCATTTCTGTGAGCATCTTGATTACCAGTGTTTTGAACTCTGCATCTGATAGGGTCACTTTCTCTTCATTGCTTAGTTATATTTTTGGAGCTTTGATCTGTTCTTTCATTTGGTTCACATTTCTTTGTCTTGGCATGCCTGTCATGTTGTAAGGAGTGCAGCCTTAGGTTTTTGTCAGGTGGGGCAACCCACGTGGCTATGTTGTGGCACTGTATGTGGGGGAGGGATCAGAGGGGGAACAATGCTGCTTTTTTTTGTCTCTCAGCTGGTTTTCAGTCACTTCCCTGCTATCCACAAGCAAATTGGGCCCTTCTGGTACTGATTCCCTGGTGAGTGGTTTGTGTGTGTTCTAGGACCATGTGGGTCTTTCCAATGAACTCTACTGTGAGGCTGGGAGTTTCTCCCACTGCCTCAACCCCCATAGGTTTTTATAGCTAGAGGTTTTGAAGCTTTATTTCCCCATGCCAGAACCCTGGGTTGCATGGTCTGTCTCATTCCCTAGGAGTTTCTTCTGGTTTATCCACACACAAATGTGGGACCACCTGCTCCACCAGCTACCTCCTCACCTGCCTGGTCCTCTAGCTGCAGCCTTGCTGAGTCTTCTCTATCCCAGCTTCCTGTCTCCTCCCCTCCTACCTGTCTGGATGAATGTTTCTTCTTTAACTCTTTGGTTGTTGGACTTCCATACAGTTTGATTTTCTGGCAGTTCTTGTTATTTCTTGTTTTTAAATTTTTTATTGTCATTTTGATTGTGTGAGGAGGCAAAGTGTATCACCTATGCCTCCATCTTGGCTATAAGTTGGGTGTCTGTTTTGTATCCTGCTACTTTACTGAATTCATTTATCAGTTCCGGTAGTTTACTGGTGGTATCTATAGGGTTCTCTATGTACAGTATCATGCCATTTGCAAAAAATGACAGTTTTCCTTTTTCCTTTCCAATATGGACACTTTTTATTTCTTCTTGTTATATTATTGTTGTGGCTAGGATTTCCAGTATTATGTTGTATAGATGGTGTAAGCAGACATTCTTGCCTTGTCCTTAAAATTAAGGGAAACATTTTTAGTTTTTGCCCATTGAATATAATGTTGGCTGTGGGTTTATTATACATGGTCTTTATTATATTGAACTATGTTCCTTTTATCCCCACTCTGCTGAGGGTTTTTATCATAAATGGGTGCTGAATTTTATCCAGTAATTATCTTCAACTATTGATAGGATCATGTAACTTTTATTCTTCATTTGGGTTATGTGATGTATCACATTTATTGATTTGCCTATATTGTACTAACTTTGCATCCCCATTATAAATCCCACTTGATTATAGTATATGATCTTTTTAATGTATCATTGGATCCAGTGTGCTAATTTTTAAAAAGTTATTTATTTATTTTTCAAGAGGGGGAAAGAAAGGAGAGAGAAATGGAGAGAAACATCCACTGCTTTTCACTTGCAGGACCCCAACCTGGGGCCTGGCCTGAAACCTAGGCATGTGCCCTGACCAGGAATCAAACCACTGACCTTTCAGCTCACAGGAGGGTGCTCAGTCCACTGAGTCACACCAGCTAGAGCAGTTTGCTAAATTTTATTGAGAATTTTAGTGTCTATGTTCATCAGGAATATTGGCCTATAATTTCCTTTCATTGTAGTGTCTTTATGTAGTTTTGGAACTGGGATAATACTGGCCTCATATAATGAGCTTGAGAATCTTCCTTCCTAATAAACTTCTTGGAATAATTTGAGAAGGATAGGTTTTAATTCTTCCATGAATGTTTAGTAAAATTCACCTCTGAAGCCATGTGGTCCAGGACTTTTGTTTGCTGGGAGGTATTTTTTCATTTAAGTTACTGCTTCAATTTCACAAATTGTAATTTGGTCTATTCAGATTTTTTGATTTCTCCTGACTCCATTTTGGAAGTTTGCATATGTTTTTAGGAATTTATTCATTTTGTCCAGGTTGCCCTGTGTTGGCATTTAGTTGTTCGTTATATTTTCTTAAAATCCTTTGTATTACTTTGGTGTCAGCAGTTACTTCTCTTCTGATTTTATTTCTGATTTTATTTATTTGGGTCCTCTCTCTTGTTTTCTTGATGAGTCTGGATAAAAGTTTATCAACCTCACTTACCTTTTGAAAGAACCAGTTCATAGTTTTATCAATCTTTTGTATTAGTTTTTTTCTTTTTTCTTTTTGGACTCTATTTAGTTTATTTCTGCTCTGATCTTTATTATTTTCTTTTTTTAATTTACTTTGGGCTTTGTTTGTTGTTGTTTTTTCAGTGTCTTTAGGTGTGAAGTTAAATTGTTTATTTGGGATTTTTCTTGTTTCTTGAGGTAGGCCTGTAATGCTATGGATTTCCCTCTTTAGGAGTGCTTTCACTGTGTCCCATAGATTTTGGGTTTTTGTGTTCTCACTTTAATTTGTTTCAAGTTATCTTTAGTTTTCTTTCTGATCTCATTGTTAACTCATTCATTGTTTATTAACATGTTATATAGCCTCCATGTCTTTGTGTGATTTTCAGTTTTTTTCTTGTGATTGATTTGATTTCTAGTTTCATACCATTATGATCAGAGAAAATGCTTGACACGATTTAATCTTCGTAAATTTACTGAGACTTGTTTTGTGTCCTAACATGTGGTCTATCCTAAAAAAAATGTTTTAAGTGCTCCTGCAAAGAATGTATATTCTGCTGATTCTCTGTAGTTAGGTGAAATTCTCTGTAGTTATCAATAAAATCCATCTGATCTAGTGTGTCATTTAAGGTTGACCTTTCCTTTTTGATTTTCTGTGTGAAAGAGCTATCCATTGCTGTTGATGAGTTGTTAAAAACCTCTACTGTGACGATTGCTTTACTGTTGATCTCTCCTTTATGTCCATCAAGATTTGCTTTATATACTTAGTTGTTCCTATGTTGGGTATATACAAGTTTACAAGGGTTATATCCTCTTGTTGGCTTGATGTCTTTATCATTTCATAGTGTACTTTGTCTCTTATCATAGCATTCATTTTAATGTCTATTGTGTCTGATATAAGTATTGTTATCACAGATTCTTTTTGTTGCCATTTACATGAAATATTTTCCATCCCTTTACTTTGAGTCTGTGTATATCTTTCATTCTCAGGTAAGTTGCTTATAGATGGCATATATACATGTATGCATATATCCATATATATATACATTGTATATACATATATACAATGACTGTCTGTACCTCCTGGAGTTGTGTGTCCTTTTCTTTCATTAGGTTAGGAAAGTTTTCAGTCATTATTTCTTCAAATATGTCTTGATCCCTTGCTCTCTCTCCTCTTTCTGGTCCCAAAGGTCCCTTAACCTATCTTCATTTTTTTTAATTATTTTTTTTCTTTTTTGCTGCTTTGATTGGGTGTTTTCTGCTACCTTGTCTTCCAAATCACTGATTTGATTCTCTGCTTCATCCAAGCTATACTTTATTCCTTTTGGTGTATTCTTTATTTCAGATATTATGTTCTTCATTTCTTGCTGGCTTTTTTTTGTGTGTGTGGTTTATACGCCCTTTTTCATGCTGCTGGAGTACTCAAGTTCCCTGAACATCTTTATAACCATTTTTTTGAACTGTGTATGTTTTAAATTGTTTGCCGGCATCTCATTTAGCTCTTTTTCTGGAAATTTATCCTGTTCCTTCATTTGGGGCATATTTCCTTGCATTCCCATTTTGGCTGTCTTTTTCCTATACATTAGATAGAATTGCTATGTCTTCTACTTTTACTAAAGTGGTCTTATGTAGCAGATGTCCTGTGTGACCCAGTGGCACAGTCTCCTTGATCACCTGAACTGGGCTCCAGGAATGTCCCTTGTATGGGTTACGTGAATCCTTCTATTGTAGTTGGGTCTTGATTGTTATTGACCCATCCATGTGTGGGTTCAACCCTCAGGCTAGCTGACTGTGTGGATCAACCCCAACCACAGTGTACAAGCTTTTGTGCATGTACTGGCCATATGAAATGGATTTCACTTCAGCAGGTTCTGGTGCCTGCCAAGATCTCTCTTTAGATATGCCACTCATGACACTAATTCAATCCTGCTCTGATATTCTCTGAAGCTGGCCACTGGATGTGTCTGTTCTGTGGCCTCTTAAGAGGGACTCTGGTGCATGTCAGTGTCAGATGCTGCCTGTGACTGGCCCTGCACAGCCTGTTTGGAGCTACAAAGCTATCCAGAGTTTGTTGCTGCCTCTGCTGGGCCTTGGTGTGTGTGGGAAGAACCAAGCTACATATCAAGGCTGGCTGGCGTCAATCAACACTGAGCCCAGGGGCAGGTCAACAAAAGGCCCAAGGCACCTGGAGGTCTGCCTCTGCCTGCCTCTGCCTGCAGGCTGGCTATTAGGCTCAGTTACCAAAACAGCCTGTGGTGGTACCTGAATTGCATGAAGAAGGTTCTTAATGAGTCACCAGATAGGGGAGTGTGGCATTCGCCAGACTGATATAGGTTCAACTTCAGTACCAGTTCTGGGTCTGATGCCACTCAGCAAAAGATCCAGGGTGTACCAAATCTAGTTGTTACCCACTGTGTGCCTTTATAGCTTTGTGGTGGGGTCTCAGGGAGTCATTAGGGAGAGGCCAGCAGAGGCTTTCAGGCCCAAACAGATCACAATTTGGGTGTGTGAAGCAAAGGCTCTGTACTGGTTGGCATATGATAAAAAAGACTCCTATACTATAGCCACACAACTCAGTCTGTCCCAGATTCTGCTGGGAGCCATATCTAAGCAGAGTGGGGCTCCCAGGAATTGGGAACGTGGGGCTAGTGAATCTCCTGAAAGAGGGAGGCACCGGTCAGGCTTGGGGGAAGATGGGAGTAGTAACCACTGCTCCTGACCCACACAACTCATTCACTGACACTTGCTGAGTCTGCTTGGACCTCTACTCCCCTGACCAGGAAACTGGTTCCTCAGAACGGTGCGAGCCCTGCAGGATGGGGTGACAGGGAATACAGAGGGTGAGGCCATTGCTTTCCCCCAGGCTGATACTGTAAGGATGAGTACTCCACTAAGAAACATGATGTCTGTAGTTTGGGAGAAGACTCACAGGGTTCCTGCCAGCTGTCTTTTCAGCTTTCTGTCCCAAGCCACCAGCCCCAGTCTTTCCTCACACAACTCTAGTCCATTCTGCCCTCCCTCTGCCGAAGCTCAGGGTGAGTGGATATGAACTCTCTTTGTGTGTTTGTCCTTTAATAGGGTGCTGATTTCTTTAGCAGGCTTCCAACTCTCTCTGGCAGACAAAGTTCCCACTCTTTTCACAGCCAGATGTTATGTGGGTGCATTTTCCCAGTTCTGTGCTCTGGGCTGGGGAGCCTGGTGTGGAGTTGAGACTCCATGCTCCTCAAGGGAAACCTTTGCATCTGAAATACTCCTCCAAAATCTCCGCTGCTGCCACCATGGGAGTGGGGCCTACCGAGACGAACATTAGTGTGTGGTTGTTTCTTGTGTGGCCCCTAAGGGGGAGCTGGCCTGCAACACAAGCATATGCCTTGATTGAGAATCAGACCAGTGACCCTTTGGTTTGCAGGCCGGCACTTGATCCACTGAGCCACACCAGCCAGGGGCCCCCTCCTATCAGTCTTCATATGTCCTCTCCTGTGAATCTTTGGTTATAAAACTCTGTTCAGCTGTTCTTCAGTTAGTTGTTCGGGTTGATTGTTCTATAATTTAGTTGTAATTCCAGTTTGGTCCTGGGAATAAATAAGTGTACCTTCTACCTACTCCACTGCCATCTTCTAAACTTTATATTCTTTTGATCATTGTTGTGCAATCTGAGAGATGCAGAGGTGGCTACTAAGGGATAGTGAGCTTCATTTGGAAACCTGATTTACCCTACTCTATCTGCAGAAAGTAGGCATGAACATGGATATTTGAAACCAAATCCTATCAGCCTGCTGATTAGAGATTCGTTAATGATGAAAGTGATTTTGGTGTTTTACTTATTAAAGTTCTTGGACATTTCTAACTTACTTGGACCTTAGGGATATGAAAGTCATTATAAAGACATAGATACAGACAGACCGTGCAGAGAAGTCAGGGCAAGAATTTGTGACAAATTTAAATACAACAGGGAAGTTAAATTTCTTTGCATGTTTTCTTTGGTATTACATGAATTATTTAAAAAACTGTGTTAAATATGTCTGTATGTATATGAGTTCTGCTTAATATTAAGTATGTCTAATAAAAATTAACAGAGAAAGAAAGTTGGTACAGAATACATGGAAAGAAATCCAGGCTTTTTACAATATAAGTAGAAATGACATCTAACAACTAATTTTTTTTAAAAATTAAATGTGTGTGTGTCTGATCAAAGGCAGTTATATCTGAAGTATTCAATAAATTTATGGAACTATGTCTCCTCTTTGATGAAAGACTTTTGATACATGTGGTATATAACATACTTGGTATATTTTTCTTTGAATATAACTAGATATAGTTGGTAATTAAATTGCACTAATTAATTTAATGCTTTTTATCTTTATGGTATCTTAAAATATGTGCATTTCTGGAATACAATTTTAACCATCAGATTCTTATGAGACTTTTTGAAATACCAGTTCAGAGAGAATTCTGGACAATGCAATAATGGCCGTTAGGACCTTGGTGTATCTACCTTTCTTAGAATTAAGATATTTTTACAGTACAAGTACTCTGCTTCTAACACACACACGTTCTTTAAAAACAGATGGAATTTTTATACTCAAGAGTTCAATTAGTGCTTCTTAGTGAATTTTTATCACAGTTTCTGTTTGGGGATTAGGGACTATTATACCTTAAAGAAACATATTTATAAAATATTAGTGATGCAAATGTCTCTTAGACTCAAGTGGGGATACTAAAAATGATCATGTAACATTATTAAATTTTATAATTATGTCATATCACTATATTTCTCAGAGGAGCTTCTTTAATTATAATTTTTAAGTCCTTATCTCTTAAATCCTTCTGAATATCACAGTTTACTCCATTATTTCAACCATAGGCAAATAAATAATAACATGTTATGGCCCAGTGATATATTAAAAAAACAAATACAAGAAAATAAGCATACATTTTATAAATTATCATACACTAATAGTATCAGATAAAATATTAGGATTTGTCACAGTTCCTGTCCTTTCTTTTGTGGTAAGGATGGAGTGAAAAGAGATGATATGTCAAAAAAAATAAATTTTTTGTATAACACTCATAATTTTTTTATCAGAAATTGTTGGGTTATCATAAGCCGTCTATTTTTTAATAAATAATTTAGAATCATATCAAATGACAGAAAAATAAATTAATTTCTATCAAAATAACCAAAGGAGGAGAAAACTAAACCATGTTTGAGTTTCCAGAAAACAGGGTTATATAATTCTATAAAATGAAGAACCCCAGTCTCTTAAATATTCATAGACATTAATAAAGAAATTCAAGAATAAGAAAACATTCTTCCATGTTGAAAACCAGGAGAGAATATGACGCACAGCTCAGTAATTTTTAGAATTCTTTTTCAAAAGAACTAATCTTCAAAGAACAGAATGGGATGGTTAGAATAACCCATAGTTTTTAGTGATAAGTGTCATGAAAATGAATGTTGAAAAATAAATAGTTGAGATGCAACAATTGATCTAAATCTAGGTAGCATAAGTGGGGGGCAGATATTGATCTTAGCAATTGACTCTCCTTTGACAGATATTGACTGTGAATCAGTTTTATATTCTTTGAAAATAATAAACAGAAAAATCAATAAACCAACAGCAAAAAGAAAATTTAATCAAAGCTGCAGGAAAAACTCATAAAATATTTTGGGATGCAAAAAATATTGAACATGATTAGAAAATACTTTAAAATTATACTTTAAGAATTATAGAAAAATATCAAGATAATATAAATTTAAAATATTTAAGAACATACATGTATTGTAGAAAATAATATTTTATATATGCATGTATACATGTGTATATATACTCAATTTAACAAATATTATCATGTGTAAAAATATTTTTAAAAATATACACATGGTTCAATATTTTACCAACTAAAGCAGAGAGAAAAATTGGGGAAGACAAAATTTTATAAACTAGAATGAGCTTTTCTATGTATTCCTATATTTTATAGTCTTACATTCTATAAAAAAAGATAAAGATAATTTTTGTAACTGTATGTAGTTTTAAAAATCTGTTTTATTTTATTTAAAATGTTTTATATTTAAAATTGATTTCTACATAGAATATATTTAAATGAGATTTTGAAAACATTAATTAACAGCTAAACTAAAATAAGTTGGTTTTATTTTTAAATTAGTTACTGAAGATAGAAAGAAATTTAAGGAACCATGAAAAGCTGGTAGTTGTCTGAGAAGGCTATAAAATTTATGGTTCTATATACATAACATTTTGAAATAGGCAAAACTATAGAAATGGTAAACAAATTAGTGGCTGCCAAGAATCTGAGAAAGGAAGAGTGTTGAATGGATAGACAAAGGATTTTTAGGGTCATGAAACTATTCTGTGTAATATTGTAGTGGGTTTGTGCATGACATTATGCATTTGTCAAAATATATAGAATGAACATTAATGTATAAAAATTAAAAAAAACATTTATAATACCATGAGATCCCAGAATGGAATACAGATTGCGACAAAAGAATCTCACTGTGTTACAAATGAAGTTGACTCATTATAGGAGATGAAATAAAGGTGCTGAGCTAAGACATCAAAAGTGAGAGGAGACTATAGGACTAAAGGCAAAAGGAACTTTACAAAAGCATTATACTCTAGTTGACAACACTTTTTTTTTCTCATGGGGATATGGATGAACAATTTTAAAACATTTACTGAAGGAGATACAAGAAACATCACACATCGGTCAATGATGCCTCAGTCCCCTTCAAAGTAGGCACCTTGGGGCCTCACACAATTCTCCAGTGTTTGTTGGTTACAGCCTGGACACGTTCAACATGCTCAGGTGTTCTGCTTGTTGCAGGCCTTCCAGAATGTGGATCACTTTCTACAGACTCTCAGCCATCTTTGAAGCATTTGTGTCACCCTTTAATTTGTGCTACACTCATTACATCATTCCAAAAGCCTTCTGAATCATCCAATTAGTTTCCACAGAGGAATGTTCAAGCTCAACACAAAATTTGATGCAGATTCGCTGCTCTACACTTTCAGTCATTTTGGATGTGAGGGCCGCACATTACACGTGCTCACTCAATCGTGTTTACCAACCCCACTGACTGTTATGGGAAGTCATCATTGTTCACACATGCACATTCCAGCCCACTCACCTTGGCTGCCAGGTTGTACAAACCATTGTCATTATATTAACAATGGCTGGACATTTCCCAGACAGACCTTGTGCCATTCTTTTGAGTTGGTGTTTCGGGATCCTTAGGATATATTCCCAGAAGTGGAATTCCTAGGGTGAAAGGGAGTTCCACTGTTAATTTTTAGAGGATACTCCATACTGCTTTTTGACAGTGCAACAGGGTTCCCTTTTCTCCACCTCCTCTCCAACACTTGTTTGTTCATTTATTGACAGTAGCCATTCTGACAGGTGTAAGGTGACATTTCATTGTGGTTTAATCTGCTTTTCTCTGATGATTAGTGAAGTTGAGCATTTTCTCATATGTCTATATAACTAACTATACTATGCAGCAGTAGAAAAGAAGAAACTCTTATCTTTGAGACAGCATGGATGGACTTGTATGATATCATGCTAAGTGAATTAAGCCAGTCAGTGAAAGACAAATTCCACATGATTTCACTTATATGTGGAATCTAATAAGTACAATAAATTGCCCTGGCTGGTGTGGCTCAGTGGATTGAGGGCCAGCCTGTGAGTCAAAGGGTCGCTGGATCAATTTCCAGTTGGGGCATGTGCCTGGGTTGCAGGCTAGGTCCTAAGTGGGGAGCACGTGAGAGGCAACCACACATTGATGTTTCTCTCCCTCTCTTTTTACCTCCTTTACCCTCTCTCTAAAAATAAATAAATTTAATAGTAAGTACAATGAACTAACAAACAGAATAGAAACAGAATTATAGATACATGGACCAGACAGACAGAGGGGAGGCAGGATGAAAGATGGTAAGGGGATTAACCAAAGAACATGTATGCATAACCCACAGACACTGACAACAAAATGGAAATTGACTTGGAGAGGGGAGAGGGTGGGGTTGAATGGAGGTGATGAAAGGAAGAAAAAGGCGAGAACAACTATAACAGCATGAATAATAAAAAAATGAAAAGAAAGAAAGCCATTGACAATAAGACTTGTGATTTTAGAAAAATGTCATAGAAAATATGCAATAAATTATTATGACTGACAGGCTTTAATTCTGATATATTTTTACAATGACTTGAAATATCATAAAAATTGAAAGTAAAATGAAAAATCCTGGAAGATATATAAAACTATAAAAAATCTTCCCTGGCTGGTGTGGCTCAGTGGACTGAGTGCTGACCTGCGAACCAAAGGGTCAGTGGTTCGGTTCCCAGTCAGGGCACATGCCTGGGTTGAAGTCCAGGTCCCCAGTAGGAGGCATGTGAGAGGTAACCACACGTTGATGTTTCTCTTCCTCTCTTTCTCCCACTCTTCCCCCTCTCTAAAAATAAATAAATAAAATCTTTAAAAAATTCTTACCAAGTAATAACAAATTATAAAAAATTCTTATAGGAGAGAGTATAAAATGTGAGAAGTATACATTTAAATGCTGATAAACAAATAAAAACATTCAGCTTAATCCATAATCAATAATTTTGTTTTGATTATGGAATTTCATATAATCATTTTATTAACTTCATAGATAATATGTGATATGTAAAGCTGTTCATAATATTTCACAAATAAATATTCATAACTATTTGTTATAAGTAGCATATAGGTAAGTGTCACTTTTTCAAAAAAGATTTTATTTAGTTTTAGATACAGATGAAAGGAGGGAGAATGAGAGGGAGAGAAATATCAACGTGAGGAAGAAACCTCAGTCAGCTGACTCCCAAATGTGCCCCAAGTGGGACGGAGCCTGCAACCCAGGCAGATGCCCTGACTAGGAATCGAACTGGCAACCTTTCACTTTGTGGAAGGATGCCCAACTAGCTTGTCACACCAGCCAGAATGATAAGATATCACTTTTTAATATTTATATATGCATTTTGAACTTACTAGAAGACTATTCAGGAGACAGATAATGGCATTTATCTCTAGATAGGGAAACACTATGTGAATATTATCAACTTTATTTTGTGTAATGATTGCTTTTGGGAAGTGAAGAGTTAATACACAGTTAAATACCATTATGTTCCATGAATCATGATGTCTGTGAAATAAAAATAAGCAATTTATTCAAATTTCTCTTAAAATATGATATAACAAATTGCTATATGAATATTGGTTTAGTAATAATTATTTTCACACTGAGAGTATGACTTTGCCATTTCACTGATGTGAAATAAAATCACTTATTTGATTGTGAGTTGTGGCTAAAGCATAGACTAACTCCAGACATCCACGCGGCCTGTCACAAACTGCAGGACACATTGACTCAGTTTTAGCATCGAAACTTGTAACATGTTGACAAAATGGGGATGATCTTCTCATGGGTATCATTTCGCTACTCGTGCTTGAAACTTCTGTAGATGAGTTTTCTCAAAATGTTAAGTTACTAACTAGTCATTATCATGTCTTCCTATTTAGTTTAACTCAGTATAAAAAAAAAGTTTACCAACTTGTGCTTTTCCACCCATTTCTCTCCTTATTATTGATTGTATCTATATAAACAGATACATTTAATTTTGTTTGTCCATACTTTCATGCTGGTAAAACTAATGTGAGACAGCCATGAAGTATCTACTAATTAATACAGACAGACAGACAGACATCCACTCACCAATGCGTTCTTAAAACAGAATTACTTTCTTGGTCTCATAACCTTGTTTGCAAACAATGACCTACCAGGTTTTTGTCTTTCAGTGGTTACTTTTGCACCAGCTTATCCTACCCTTAAGGAAATGTAATATTTACCTGTTGACCAACATGAATTTGAAACTGGCCATTTAATAGTCATGATTCATTGACAGATTAATCATTTCACTGGAGTCGCGTGTATATAATGTTCAGCTTTATGATCCTCTCTAGGTCAAATTAAACTAACTGTTAAATCACATATGATTTTCCTCTCCTTAAGCAATATTAGTAATTAAAATGATAGTTAACATTTATTGAGGGTTTACAATGTGTCAGATGTGGTACTAGAGGCTTTAAACTAATCCAGTTAATGTCAATACTAAAGACAACAGGTGAGTTAGGTTGGATCCTCAGAGGCAGGACCTGAGAAGATCGATGAGTATGTGCTTTGTTGAGGCAGTGCTCTCTGAGGAACCTGTAAGGGCATGAGAACAGCAAAAGAGGGAGGAGAAAAGACTTACACAAGAATGTAGATTCAGAGAGGTCTCAGTGAACCTCATCTCAGGGGGAACTCTGGAGGGTAAATTGCTCTAAAGACTCAATTCTACTCTGGGTCAAAGATCAGAGCTTTTGTTCCTGTCCAGTAATTGCCTGTCACCCCAGGGGTGGGAGTATTAAGGTAGGAGGAAGAGAAAGAGAGGCCAGGTATGATGCCCAGGCATCTCGAGCTAGGTAGCCTCAATTTCATGAGGACATTCCGTAAGAGAATGTTCAAGTGTATGCCATTTAGGAAAGTATCCAAACACCCCAGCAATGGGAGATATGTACACCAAAAATACAAAGAAATATACTCCAGGTGAGCTAGGAAGAGCACCATGGGATCTGATACAGCAGTTCTATTATTTTCCTCATTTTAGAATTTAGGACACCAATATTCAGAAGAATCAGGTGATATACCCAAAGGCATGCAAGTAGAAAAGTTAGAATTTGGACACAAGTCATTTTGGTCTGGCTCTAGAGCTAGAATTCTTACCTCCATATATACAATTGACTAAGGTTTACAATTTAGCAATTATTTGTAGATATTTTTAAAAAAGCCTGTTCTAATAATCACTTATGAATCTGTATACCACTTGGACACTAAATGAAACAAGAAGTGCTATAGATATTACAAAATGCTTAAGAAAGTTTCTTAATAACTTAGAGAGTTATTTTTGTGGGCAACTTTATTTTGAAACATGTATTTCTAGCATAACTACTTTGCATTTCTTTCCATACAGAGTTTCTTTTATTTATTAGTTTACCTTCTTAGACTGTGGTTTACTTTTTGTTTTATTATTTGAGTACATTTTCAATGAGATAAAAATGAACCTATATATACAGTCCAGCAGAAGTAATGCCTGCTTGAGTGTGGTTGGTAGGGTAATAATATGGGTGTAATAATTTATAGTTTTAATTTGAACACTTCACCTAAAATGTCATATGATGTGCTTGAGTGTGATACTGTTATGTTACAGAATTACATGCTTATGATTTTGTAACAAAAGATTTTGTAATAAAAAAGGGGTGTTACTTGTGCCAGACCCTGTAGATTAGATTTCCTCCATATCAAAACCAAAACCAAGAATTATGAAAACTTGTTTAAAAAGAAATTCAAAATTAACTTGTAATTAAAGAAACTCACATGCAAGACTACCAGGTTGCATAGTAGGAAGTAGACAATGGAAAATAAACGCTTTAAGCTGAGTGATATGCGGTGCTGCCAACAGCAAATAGGATGTGACAAGCTGCGGGCCCAGATACCACACCGACTACAATAATAAACATTCAAGAGTACAGTATAATGAGCACACAATTATGAGTTTTAATAAGGACACGCTACAGCTAAAGCTGCAAATACTTTTGGGGGTAATGGACCTACATAATTTAAAGATAGGCAGTAAACTGCAGACAGTAAAATTCAATTACACTGACTGTGAGATGCATTCAAACATGCTCCCAGGAAGCATACGGTTCCCAGCATCATTTCACTGATAGTGTTTCCTGCACTTATGACGGGACACACTTCTATTCTGATCCTGGAATTTATGAGCAGGGTAAGGAACTCAATGGTTAGCTTGGGGTTAGAAAAAACTGCTAGTTTATCATAGTGAAATATTGTATCTTCTGAAAAGTGTGTGTGGACTTTGCACAATCACATAATTTTACAATAAGGGTAGTTGTTAACCAGGGGCCCAAATTCATTAGGAAATTTAAAGACCACGTATCAGTGGGAGAAGGAATGCTTATGGAAGGAGGCTGTAAGAAAACATGAATACAGACAATACTAGTTGGCATTCATTTTATTCTGAGAATGATAATGTATTTGGTGGGACTATTCATTTTTAAGGTAATCAGATGAATTCAACAGAGAGGGAAAAGTTCCTTTAAGTATTTTAAAGGAGTAGATAACAATTTAGTGGAATCTTAATTTCATTACTTCAATGAATGTATCTATATTATGTTTCTTAGAGTCATTGCTTCCTACATGATCATTTTAAACTCCTATATAACAAAATGCTAGTATAGCATATCTTTTACAAGCGGAGTAATTGTGTTTAAGAGTACTTCTTCTGCAAGAAAAATAAAATTGCCCACAATATATGCAAATTGCATGGGGACTGTTGCTGTGAATGGAATGTTCGTACACTTAACTGGCAGATTATTAGATACTAACAAGAGAATATATGGCATTACGTTTAGCAAATTTACAGGCCATAAAAGGAAAGCATACATTAAAGCTGTTTGTATCATAACATTGTGTTACTGAAAAGTAACACATTAAGTTCAACTACTTTATTTTGTCAGCAAACACTATCCAAGTAAATGTAGATATTTATCTATTATGTACCATTGTCAATGTGCTGTTTTTGAACAATTAAGTCATTACTTAGAAAATGGAGCAAAATATTAATCTTACATTTTTCTTCATTATATCCCCCACCTCTACTTATTAAAATGAGAAAGTCGTATATAAATGTCTGTAGCAGGGACTGGAATCATCTTAGCAGCAAAGTTTAAAAAAAATGGTAAGAAGCCAAAGATAAGTCTTTCATAATCTTGGAAAATGTATTGAGCTTTTATCTTTACATATCATTATAATTACATTTTTACTCATACATTCTAGATACCTTCAAGGCAGGGATGAAGTTAAAAAGTACACAAATAGATAAGGTAAGGGGACTAGGGCCTTCCGGCTCTTTGGGAATCCTACTTGACTCATTTTTCATCTCTGGGGTTTTTAAAAATATGTATTTTTTTCAAGTTTTAATATATTTCATTTTTAGAGCAGTTTTAGATTTATAGAGACATTGTGCAGAAAGCACAGGGAGTTTACATTTACTCCCTGTACCTCACACCCCAACATTCAGTGTTCTTTATTGTTAACACTGTGCACTAGTGTGGTGCATTTTTTGATAATTGATGAACCAATATTGATGCATTACTGATGAAAGTCCATCATTCACACTAGGATTCACTATTTCTTTTGCACAGTTCTATTTATTTTGACAAATGCATAATGTCATAAAACCCCCATTGTATTATAATAGATAATCACACTATCCTAAAGTCTCCTATGCTCCATATACTCACCCCTCCCTTTCTCCTTCTCTTCAAATATCTGGCAGGCGACCAGTGACGGTTGTACTGTCCTATAATTTTTCCTTTTTCCCAATATCCCACAGTTGAAATCATACAGTAGGTCTATCTTCTCAGGTTGGCTTGCTTCCTACAGAACATGTGTCACTAGAGACAAGGATGCCACTGGCTCCACGCTCGGCTCCAGAGCAGTGCTACATGGGTTTTACCTTTTGAAAGGAGGTGGCTGATAAACAGCCCCTCATCTCTTCCCTGGTGAACTGACCTTGTTTCCACCAGACTGTGGAGAAAGTCGGGCCTGTGGGCACTTGCAGAAACTCTGAGTTTGTGATAAAAAATAATTAGAAAGAGATTGGTAGTTTCATTAGACACGTAGGCTACACTGTAGGCAGGTATTTTGCATTAGAAAAAAAAGAAAATACATAAAGATTCCAGAATTAAACCATGTGTCTGTAGTCAACTGACTTTCAACAATGTGCCTAGATCACTCAATGGAAAGGAACCGTCGTTCAATAATGGTTCTGGGACAACTGGATAGTCACATGCAAAATAAGAAAGTCTGACCCTTGTCTCACAGCATATATAACATTTAACTCAAAATGGATCAAAGACTTAATCTAAGAAGTAAAATGATAACAACTGTTGAAAGAAAACATAGAATCAGGTTTTCATGATGTTGGATTTAGCAATGGATTCTTAGATATGACACAGAAAACAGAGGGAACAAAAGGAGAAATAGATACATTGGATTTTATCAAAATCAAAAACTTTGTGTGGCAAAGGATGCTATCATTAAAGTGCAATTATAACCCACAGAATGGCAGAAAATATTCCCAAATCATGTCTGATAAGGGATTTGTAGCAAGAACTATTACAATTAAATTTTCCTTTTATAATATTTTATCCTTTTATAAGGATAATCAAAATGTGATATATACATACAATGGAATATTATCCAACCATAGTATGGAACAAACTACTAAAACATATCATGGCATAAAAGAATTTGGAATAAATAGTGCTAAGTAAAAGAAACCAGGAAGAAGACAGTCACAGAAGCTCAGATACTATATGACTCCATTTATATAAAATGTCCAGAATAGAAATTTATGTTTATAGAGACAGAAAGTAAATTGTTGGGCTGGGGAGGGCGGGGGAGGTAGTGGAGTGATGGCTAACAGGTACAGGATTAGTTTTTGAAGTGATGAACATGTTCTATAATTGACTGTGTACAGGTGTCAAATGTATTTGAATACACAACGTCCAATGATTTCAGACTTTAAATCAGTAAATTGTATGCTATGTGAATTATATCTTGATACAGAAATTTTAAAGATGAATAGATGAAGATACAGTAACATAGCACATCTTTGCAATTTGAAAGTGTGTACTTACTTGTAAGTTTAGTAGGAGCAGGGGAGAGAGACGGTGTAACTGTAGTGGTGTTAGTAAACTAGGATTACTTGGAGACAGTGAACCTCAGAACCAAATACTAGTCAAACTCACCACAAAAAAGTGACCAAATATTTTAAGTGGAATGATTGTTGAGAATTACACTGTTTAGTAAAAGGAATATTCAGACTTAACAAAGCAGATTATGGTCGAAGCTTTCACTCATAAAGCAAGCATGATCTTGTTCAAGCTGCTTTTTGAAGCCACCACTCTTACTCTGTAAAAGTTGACATATTTTAAACTGTAAAACACTACAGAAATGTGAATGATATAATAGAAGTATAGGATAGAGTTGAAGTCTAATGATGAGAATATATATCAGCAAATATTCAGCCTGTAAAATCACTAATTTCATTGGTCTTTCCTAAATTTCACCACCATATTGCTTCATCTTTAGAATATTTGGTAACCATGCCAATCATGGTCCACAGAGCTGAATTTTACACAACCCCCTTTATTTTTTTCCTTCTTAGAGGGCAAAGCTTGCACCCATGGTAGTTTTAACTAGCGACTTGCCTGAATTTCAAATAGAACACCTTTAAAGCTTAAACTTCCCAGTTATTTTTCTCTTTAGGTGGACTCACCATCACTGATTTGTGCTCCTTCTACACTCATACTTTCCTGGATGCCACGTTTTTTGTTACATAGGATTAATTTCTGCATCCTGTTATTTTCAAAGTTGTGAGTAATTAAACATAAAAATAACAGTCAAAAAGAAATCATTACTGAAGTCATAGAACAGGGTGACTATTCCAAGCACCTAGGACTACATGGTAATTAATTAGAACATGCGCACATGACAGTGAACCCCTTAATGAGGCTATTACGAGACCAGGAAATTTGCCAAGCTAGGCTAATTCTAATGAAATGGCATTATATAATGTTATATATAATTAAAACATTTGAATGAAAATACTTATTTTGCTATTATAATTTAATTTTCTCCACAGTCTAATAGTAGCCTATGATGTACCATAGTCTATGTCATTTAGGATCTCAAGAAATGGTTTCATTTCCAAATTTCTATTCCATATTAAAATTTGAAATATATATTTGATGCCATCTTAAAATTAAATAAAAATAAAACCGTGTTGACCAATAACTCCCACAATTTTAAGAAAAGGTTAACTAAAGGTCATGTACCCTTCTCAGTACACGTATTATGATTGCGAAGTGAGGGCGTTGAACAGGCCTGTTGTTATTCTTTGGCTTTTCAAGCCTTGTGATTAAGCCTCAGAAAACTTTGATTTAACAAAGCCTCACAAATTAGCTAAGTAATATAGTAATAAACTTTGCCTGTGCCCTAAGTCTGAGAAATTAAACAAAATCCAACCAGTCGAACACTCCACGTTAAGTCCTTCTTAGTTCCTTTGAATGACACGCAGACTTCATGGCATAAATATTTGTATTTGTGCAAGTTGATGTTAAAACTGTTTCCAATTTTTCATACAATGTATTTTTTAAATTTTATTTTTCAATTATAGTTTACATTCAATATTATTTTTGATTAGTTTTAAGGATACTGCGTAGTGGTTAAACAATGATATACTTTGCATAGTGATCCCCTTGGTATTTCCGTATCTGCCTGGCTCCACACATAGTGATTACAATGTTATCGACTATATTCCCTATGCTGTATTTTATATACCCATGATTATTTTGTAACTGCACATACATATTAATTTTATGACAAATACCCTAAATTTACTATTTGTAAAGCTGCTCAAAATTATCCAATAAAGCAAAGCCTGTAATTTCAAGTAATTTCACTCAATTATTTCTTCCCTGTCAAAAATGCTATTCTAAACTTTAGAGAAAAAGAAGTATTTAGATTCCATGTAGTCACATTGTGTCTGAGACTGAAGTAGCATCAGCATGAAGGGGGAAAAAAAAAGAACTGTAAATAATCAGATACCCTTTATAAGCAATTTTTAGACATGGGAGAATTTATGTAGCCTATGCTATTAAATAATGTATTGAAAAATGTCTCCTCTATTGCTTCCACGCTCAGAAAATAAGGATTGGTCACTATTATCTCTTGTTTTTATTGGTTTTCCACTTCTTAGATCTGCTCTCAGATGATTGAATTAAACTCATATACACTAGTACTTTGCCCTTAGCAGAAATCTAGAAGCAAAAACGTCACTCATTTATGGATAAATAAGAACTTAACATTAATGCACACTATATAATTTTGAAAAGTTTGTCAATATTCACTAAATCAATTTATCCTTACAAGATTCCTGTGAGTTTCTTTTTCTTTTATTGTTGTTCAAGTACATTTGTCTCCATTTCCCCACGACCACCATGGACAACTTACACCATGCACAAAAATAAACTCAAGGTGGATAACAAGACTTAAATATTAAGCCACAACACCATAAAGTCCTAGAGGAGAACATAACCAGGAAAATCTCAGATGTTCCATGCAGCAATATTTTCACTGATATGTCCCCTAGAGCAAGGGACATAAAGGAAAAAATAAACAAACAGGACTTCATCAAAATTAAAAGCTTCTGCATGGCTAAAGAAAACATCAGCAAAATGGAAAGGGAACCAACTGTATGGGAAAATATATTTGCAAATGACACCTCAGACAAGGGTTTGAGCTCCAAAATGTATAAAGAACTCATACAACTCCACTCCAAGAAGACAAAAAACCCAGTTAAAAAACGGGTAAAGGACCTGAATATTCTTGTGAGTTTCTTATGAGTTTATGGCAGTAATCAAGTGACAGAGAGAGAAATTCACATTATTTATAGTCTTGTTTGCCATGATGGGCAGCTGGATTTTAAAAACAATAAGAGCTACTTTCCAGTTTAAAGTAGAAGAATGACATGGTATTGTATAGATTTAGATAATAGCGTGACAGTGGAAAAGCTGGGCGCGGAAAGAATTACAAGTATGGCCATAGTGATGGTCTGAGTGAGTGGTAGTGGTGGCCGGAACAGAGCACTGGAAATGCACAGAGGTAGAACAGTTTTGATTTAGAGGCAGACATAGCAAGATTGGTGATGGATTAATATGAAAAGGAAGAGAAAGATTATATTTTAGTGCTGAGACTTAAACAACTGGGAAAATCATACCTTATAGAGTCAGGGGAGAATGAAAACATCAAATTTACAGGGAGAAGTCAAGAGCTCTGTTTTGGACATGCTCTTTTTCAAATGATTTAATCTATGCTGTCCAGTGCAGTACCCACTAACTACAGGTAGCAGCTATTCAGCATTCAAAATATACATAGTCAAAATTAAGATGATAGCAGTAAAAAACATACACTGCATGATGAAATCATAGTACACCATTTTTTAAAAAATGTAAAATATCCAATAACAATGTTTATGTTGATTATGATTTGAAATGATAATATTTTGAATTTTTCTGATAAAATATTAAAATGGACCACTGCATGAACCGCTCTGTGGTTCACATTATATTTCTGTTAGAAAGTACTGCCATAGATCAGCTGTCAGCAAACTTGACCTCTTTTTATATGATTTGTGAGCTAAATATGATGGAGGTTTAAAAAATAATTAAATTATTGTTTTTATTTTATTAAACTTACTAATAACTTCCTGGCATCTTCTCATGTGCCCATATACAGTAATCTGGACTAAGTGAAGAGATCCACCCCTGTTACCCTGTAACATCTCTATTTATCGTAGAAACATTTTTCCAAATTACAAAACACATGTTAGCAATTTAAAATCCATTGTGCTTCAGGAATAAAAAATGCCTTACCAAGCAAAAACATATTTAGATTGCTTGCATATTATCAAAGGATAGAGAATAGCGAGGCAAAAATCAAATAGCTATCTTCTTCAGTGAATATATTACAGAATCATATGGAAGTGTTACATAGTTTTCCCACATGTCAGCTATAGTTGTAGAATGGCTTTACAGCAAAATATGTTAAATATTTTACAACAAAATGTGTTAAAGAGTATTATTATGTGAAATCCAAAGCATAGGGATATTTCTTCATTTAAAAACATTAATAAGGTAAAACTTCCCATTAATATGCTTTCAAAAATAATTATGTTGCTAAAATATTATATTGTTTTATTCAAATTAAATGATTTTTCTAATTTCCCTTCCTTTGACTATGAACTACTTAGTAATTGAAGTTTAATGTACAGGTGAAAACTGTATATAGTGTATTATCACGCATTTAGAAAAACTACTTGAAATATGGATGTATGTGCACATGCGCATACGTGGTGTTAAGGGAATAAAGAGAAGCAGTTGGCAGTCTTGGGAAAGGAAGTATTCATGCTTTCCCCCCAAGTTAACATGTGTGCACAAGGACTGCCAAAAGTTGTAAGGTGATGATGTTTAAGCAATAAAAGACACATCTGATTTTTTGCTTCCTATTTTGCAGGAAGGACATAGGGAGTACCATCCAGAAATAAAGCAGGATTAGCTTGAATAAAATTTAAGGGAAACTGAGTTGGGAGACTTCATTTTTAGCCCTGCTTCAGTTACAACAATCCCAAGAGACACTGGGTAAATCACTTAACTTCTTTCTTTCTTAATTTTCTTTCTTACAAAATAAGTTATTGCTATGGATTATAACTAAGCTTCTTTCTCACTCCATTCCAGTTTGGAGACAACACACTTTGTTGTAAAATAATTCTGCAACTAAAGCTGACGTGTGGGAAAACTAAATAACAATTCCACACTAAGTTATTATAATTCTAAAATATATTCACTAATGAAAATAGCTATTTGATCTTTGCCATAATATTCTCTATCCTCCGATAGTATATAAGCAATCTAAGTTGTGTTTTTTCTTGGTAAGGCTTTCATTATTTCTGGAGCACATAATTTAATGGTTCTATAGAAAACCAAATTACTGGCCTTTCTCCTCACATTCATTTTTTCCCTATTTTATCACTTTGAGCAAAGATGAAGAATACAGAACTAACCCTGTTTCATATGCAGACTCTGTCCCCAAGTTTAATGCATCCTTTTAGCTATAATAGTTTTTTTTAATTTTCTAAAAGTAGAACAAATATATAATTTACAGCCAAAGAAGAAACATTTATGTAAGTCTTCAACAAAAATTATGTTCTAATTTCTTGAGTTTCATACAATAACTTTGAGAGGACAAAATTATTCACTTATGTGTGTTTATCAAAACATATATTCATGCCATAGGTCTGAAAAGCTGGAAAATTCAAGGAGCTGTAAACACAGATGTTTAAATCCTTGGGAACACTTCTCAAGAAATCAGCACTGTCTTACAAATACAGAGCTTTAAGTAGAAACAAATGAACAAGAGGAGATTCCAACATTACTTTTAAACCATGAGCACAGGTTTTTTAATGCTGTCATGGATTTATTCAGGACACAGTTGCACAAAAGTATTACCGTCAAAGATTTTTAAGGAGAGTTTTGAGGAATTGAACACACTATATACATACCACCATACAAAGAGCAAAAACTTCTACAAAATATAAAGCCCACCCTTACTCCTTTACATGAAAACATCACCCACAAAACTAAGTCAAGTTTTTTGGAGGCTCTTACGTGTTGTTTTCAAACCAAAGAACTCTAATTTTGATTGATCAATAAGATGATTGATAAGAAAGTCAGTATAGAGAATTAATTTTATTGTATTGGCCAAAAAGTCCGTATGAATTTTTCCATAAAATATGACATTTTCCAATAACTTTATTGATTTGGATATTTTGAGTATGTCGGCCATCTGCCATGTGGTATAATGTTGATTGCTCTCAATAATGCCTTTATTTGATCACTATTAACTTCAACTGTGCTCCCCAACCATGCAACATCGTCCAGCCAGCAATCTCCAGCAAGAAACGTGGCAAACCAGTTTTGACGTGTTTGATCAGCCACCTCACCTTCTCCTTACTCTGCACAAATCTGTTTTTTTGTGTTTCAGTTGTGTTTTTACCTTTCTTGAAATAATAAAGCATAATAAGCCAAAAATGTTACTTATTTTCTTCCATCTTCAATATTAAAATGGCTATATAAAAATTCACCAATTTTGATAATTTTAAAATGCATGCTGATATGACAGCTGTCACAATACAATCTAACAAAATTGTTTTGAATGCAGTTAAAGGCAACTAAACACTACTAGATCCATCTTATGGGAAAAAAACACATGAACTTATTGGCCAATCCAATATAAATACTATTTTAAAATCTGGCATCCTGGCACCCTATGTAATGAGAAGTTGTAGCAACTAAAACAGGGTATTTCAATTGTTAAAAGGAGTAAAATATTAGCTACTTGGATATTCGAATCCCCCCACTAAACTTATCACAAGAGTTTCATTTTACTCAGTTGTGCAACTTTTTTAGTATATCCACAAACTAAAATTTCCTAATTTTTACTGTAGAACCCCAAATCGAATATAGTTAAACCAAAAAAAAAAAAAAAAAGCCATACTATAGTCAGTAACTTAAATGCGTTCCAGTCTGGAAGTGTAACTTCAATTTGCTGACAATAACTTAAAAAATCTTACAAATCCTTGAAACAAAGGGGGAAATTTAGAGAGCCAAGATGAAAAAAGCGATTACCTTGAACATGGGGCCTCACAACAAAAATGGAGACGTATTTGTCTACTTATGCTATGATCAGTGGCCATATAAGAAAACACACACTTGCACTTTTCCCAAATATTTTTCTACTTTTTATGGACATCTGCTTGAAAACATATCTTACTTTTAATGTAGATTTGGTTGCAAATATGTTCCCACTGCCTAATATACTCTAATGAAATGGTATATCTGGTAATGTGTTAAAGTATGGAAGAATGATTGAAGTTCTATTCAGAAAAATTAGAAATACTCGCAGAGTGGAAGCTAAGTCATTTGGGAAGCTAATTAAAATTTTTGGCTTAAATGTGTCATTAATTATCAATAGGCAATTATTCTGACTTTTGGGGAACACTGTTGGTGCTTCCAAAGCCCCTCTGTCTGTTCATTCTTTGTCCTGCTACACAGTCTATAAGTCCAGTAAGCAGTATGTTGCAAAAACTGTGTTGATTATAATATTTGTATCTGAGAAAATACTCAATTTCACTTTGCTTGTTTAAGACTGAGACAGGTCTGAAAAGATAGTTGAGGTGTAAGGCCAAAGGTTGTCCTGAGTATTCATGTTTCTCAACATTTTGTTTTGAGAAGGGGGAGGAGAGTGAAACAAGAAAGGAAGATGATCACAAAGGAATTGTCAAAAGGAAAATTTAAAAATGCACACTTAAAAGCAAAACAAAATAAACAACCATTAGCTTGTCATCATCTTCATTTAGCTTGAAGAACAAAGGGCTTATTTGCATGTCTCTGAACTTACTATAAGCAATTTTTCCTTCAAAAATAAAATATTTTTTTAAGATTTTATGTATTTATTTTAGACAGAGGGGAAGGGAGGGAGAAAGAGGGAGAGGGAGAAATATCGATGTGTAGTTGCCTCTTGCACGTCCCCTACTGGAGACCTGACCTGGCCCACAACCCAGGCTTGTGCCCTGAATGGGAATCTAACCCACATGTCTTTGATTTGCAGGTCAGCACTCAATCCACTGAGCCACACCAGCCAGGGCATCAAAAATAGAATCTTAAGAGTCCCCTAGCTTAAAAGTTTTTAGAAACCTTCCCCAAAGCCATGAACTATATTGTTGACTAGAACCTTAAGTATTCTGCTCTTCTTTTCCAGTTACTCGTGTGGCATATATGCACCCAAAAAACCCTTAGCAAAAATTAAAAAAAAAAACCAACTCATTGCCTTCAAACTAAAGATCTTTGGGTTACCTCTAAAAAATAACCAATTTATTCAAGAGACTATTTTTATTTCACAATCCTGCTGGCTGTGATTTCAGTTAATTCATAAACAACTTTAAAACCTTATGAAAGAAATGTACCGTACTATGCCTGTGTAAGAGCCATCATGTTTTAATTATGGGCTAAAAATGACTAACACAGTGAGCTTGTATTAGATAAATTAAAATTCCATGTAAACTGCTGGGACTTTCACAATGGGGTCAATGAAAATTTTTCTCTACATACTATATGATTATTAATGGACTAGTAAGTCTTATTTGGAATGATAAGGTAAAACTAGTGAAGCCACCCTTTTCCCATTAAAAGTTACACATTATATTCTGTACGGGTTGTTATTATCTGTGAAGAGACAAAGGAAGATGTGATCACTCTATTGCACAGCCAGAAATTTAGGGAATCTGGTCTTAGGATGATCTAGTCATCTTCTTTTTCTCCATCATCTTTAGCATCTAGTCTCTGCTTTTCCCCTAGAAGACTTCTCCTCCTCCTCCTTCTTATCTTTCTTCTTTCCTTTCTCCAGCATAGTCTTCATCCTGAATTTCCTCTCCCATTAAGTATGAGAGACCCACTTCCTCTTCTCCCTCTCCCAATTCTGAGCCTGATTCGTCTTCATCCTCATCCTCATCCCCTTCTTCCTCCTCCTCTTCCTCAAATCCTTCAGATGGTCCAGCTTCACCTTCCTCTTCATTGCCTTCATCTCCATCCTTGTCATCCTCCATGCATGAGTCTGGTGTTCCATCATCTTCCTGACCACATCCGTCTAAGTACGTGATCTGCTGCGGCAGTTCCAAAACACTCTCTCTAGGGCTGTGATCTCATAGTTCCAAAAGTCGAGACTTTTCAATTTTTTAAGATTGTTCAGAGCTTCTAGTGCACTGACATCTTTGATTTTGCTTCTACTCAGACTGAAGTGGATACAATTAGAACAGTTCTCTGCTGGGATTTACAAGCCTCTAGAAGTTGCATTGTTACTAAGTTCCAACTTTTGAAGTTTATTTAAGTTGGAGAGCGGGGCCAGTGAATTTAGTTCCACATTAGCCATACTCAGAACTTCTAGTTTTTTTTTAAAGTATCATTCAGGCCCTCAGTTTCCCCACTGACACACAATGGCAGTTATCAAGGACTAATTGTGTAACCTCCTTCCAGGCTCTGTTCCTTAACTCCAGGTTAATCCTTTTGTTCATGTTGCCCTCTGTTCTTCTGCTACTACTCTCCTTGGTTACCCTGATCTCTTTCCCACTACCCTCAACCCTCAAATTGTAAAAGATTCAGAAATAAATGAAAAAAAACACAAATATAAATACCTACCACTACCACCAAATAGGTGAGGGGGAGAAAGAAGAGATTAGCAAATGGAGTCCAAGGAGCTGGGACTCTAACTCAGCTGCCAACACCTCCTTGTCCCCACACCAGCATGCACTCACACTCACACACACACACGCGCGCGCGCACGCACATACACAACTGCAGTCAGTTCCTTCCTCTCCAATGGCTGCTGAGAGACTCATGAGCAGATATTTTTTTTACAGGCTGGGTTTGGGGTATTTAGCATGTTAAAAAAAAAAAAGGCAGGGAAATTCCATTTTCCTGATACGACTTGGCTCTGGAGCACACTTCCAAATCATGCTGCCTCCTACCCGGGCTCTGTCCTCTTGGAGTTACCTTCCTTTATGCCTCTCATAACCCATGTCAAATTAAACTTTAGGAATTATCACTTTCAACCTTTTACTGCCCTAATCACAAAAACTTCTTTGGTTACACACATCTTGGCAACCAAGGTCTTCTGTGATCAGATCTCTACCTTCTTTTCTATACCAATATACCAAGAATGCAATTTTACATTGTTTCTTTTTCCCCCCACACTCAATCAATTCTTTACAGACACCGGGAAAGACAATAAGCCCGCTGGGAGGGCGGGGCAGGCTTCAGACTATGGAGCCAAAATTAGACCATGAAACAAAATTTAGGATTGAAGGAAAACCCGAAATCTGACAAGGCATGCAGCCAAACCTTAAAAGTAAAGTGACCAATGTCAAGGGTGGGGATCAGCCCTCGTGAGGTTGAAGATTAGGCCTGATGAAATGAGAGGTTCCCTGGGCCATCGGAGCACTGCATGCGCACTTTACGGCTTCTCAGGTAAAGTGTATGTATGTGGACATTTTTTTAAGGTATCAAAATATGTAAGTCTTAAGTTGTGATGCATGAAGAAAGAGACAGAAGAAGAGAAGGAAGGAGGGAGGGAAGAAGGAAGAAAGAGAGGTGGGGGGTGGAGAGAGAGAGAGAGGGGGAGAGAAACACCAAAAACAGAGGATAAAAAGACTGTAGACGTGCTTATGTTATTTCAAATTAATGTTTTGGGTTCCTTTGGATATATTCCCAGAAGTGGGATCGCTAGGTCAAAAGGAAGATCCATTTTTTAATTTTTTGAGGTATCTCCATACTGCTTTCCACAGTGGCTGCACCAAATACCATATGATTTCAATCATATGTGGAATTGAATGAACAAACTAAACTAACAACCAAAACAGAAACAGACTCATGGGTAGAGAACAGGATGACAGCAAAGAGGGGAGGGGTGGAGGGAGGGAGCAAAAAGGAAAAAAGACTCAGGGGCGTGGACAACAGTGCAGTGATTGTGGGGGGCAGGGTGTAAGGGGACTAAATGGTAATGGAAAAATACAACAAAATTTTTAAAAATTAAAATTAAAAAAGACTAGAATTTCTGTTGCCCTCTCACTCAGAAAGTATTTCTATCACAGAGGTGGCTATAATGCAAATTCCAAACTTAGGCATTTAAATACACTTTTTAAATGCCCGGTTCTTCAGAATTGTAAGAACATTACAGCTAGATGGAAGATAATTTTTTATCATCCTCTTATATGTCAAATTCCTTTGAGCTATTTACAGCATTCAAAAAGGATATTGACAGATCAGCAAAAATGAAAGGGCATTTTCATCACCTTGAGAAATGGCGATCAAAGGAAGTGTGCCAACCGATTCAAATGTGATCAATGCCTGTTTCCTTTCTTTTCTGTCATAAACTGTGACTAAAAAGAATTAAGTTAGTATTTTCAAAGCCAGCCTCATCTTGATAATGTCATATAAAAAAGCAATTTGGATCACACGAGTTTAAATCCACCATGTGGTGAATTACACTGATACAATTTTATGAAGGCGATGTTAATCATATTTGAAATTCATGGCAGTCTGTCTAGTCGTTGGTACAGTTTAGAACAAAGCAACTGGCATTGCTTAGGCTTAAAATGCTCTCACTTTTGTAGAAAGTTATGTAGAAACAAAATTTGAATGAGATACCACCTTAAGAATAAATGTCCTTAGTTAAAGCCATTGTAATAAAGTATATTTTCTTGCCCAACATACTGATTTCCTCACCTCAGGAGAAGGCCAGTGTTTCCAGCTGCCTGGGAAATTTGGGTGTATAAAACCAGGGAGTACATTTCCTCCGTCTGCTGCCCAGCACATATAAATTTAGCATTTTGATTTATGGATTCCAGATAGCTTAGGAAGACATACAGTTTGGCACATGCTCAAGTGTCAAAATATTAGGAGCCTGGACACATCTTGAACTTTTAGAATTCCCGAACCATTGATTGAAAACTGCCGAAATCTGACTGAGGAGACACAAAGCCAAAGGAGACGCCCAAGGGTCCTGGGGTGAAATCTGTGTGCGTGCTTGCTTCTTTCCTCTCGTCTGGGGGCGTCTACTGTGCTCTTCTCCGCCGTCTGTACTGACTACTCAGTGCTTTTTGGACCTTCTGGGAGCCACAACCCCAAAAGTTATCAGCATTGTTTTTACTCACAGGGCTGAACATCCAAGTGAGTTACCCTCTGTACTGAGTCTCTTCTGAGATAATTACTAGGTTAGTCCCCTGGCATACCAGCTGGCACATCTGAAATAAACCATGTCTCACCTGTAATCCATTTGCCAACTCTAGAGGACACAGCAGAGGAGCTAGGAGGTAGGAAGACCTTTGTAGGAGCCCATGTGAGAGATGAGAGCTGTGGCCACAGGATGGATGCGTGGGCGTCAAGGGAGGAATCTGATGTCTCTAATCCTGGCTTTAATTATGTTTTAACTGAGAGAGAAAGCAAGGAGTATCATCAGAGAATGAAGCTGGAAGGGAAGATTTTGGGCTTGAATGATAGAGAAAAAGGGTGAGACACAGTAGTCAGCTGAACAGAAAGAGAACATAAAATTGTGAGTGGCCTAGGGACTTACAGTGGAGATGCCTGGAGGCATGCATTAAGGTGGATTCACGATTCATGATTGTAAGCTTGAATTAGGTTTAATCATTGTGTTTGCAAGTTCCCCCAATTATTTCAGCAGCAGAGGATTAAATTATTTATAGTCAGAAAAACAGTGTTTGTCAGTGTGGGTGTGTTTTTTTTATAAGAAGGAGGATGCGTAAAGTAAAATAGGGAGACAATTAAAAAAAAGATTCCCACCTTTTCATCATAGTGCCACAGTGTTCCTCTAGCATTAATAATTCACTTCCTTTGTCTAAGTCATACATTTTACAGCTATGCACTTTGTAGTTAGTTAATTTATATGCTTTATCATTAAAGTAAGCAATTATATGTTACTTGGAAGGCATCCACACTAAAAAAACTATATTTTTAAAGAAATTCAGAAAGCATGAAAGTTGGCCTATAAACATCCAAAACTATATTAACAGTGCTGCACAGTTATGGCCTTATCGATGAGCTTTGGTTAAAAAATAACATGAACATGATTAAAAGAAAAAAAAAAGAATTGGTTAGAGGACCGTAAAAATATATTTGCCTATATACACACATTCTCTAGTAGAAACATTGTTAGAGTGATAAACTCATCCTTAGGTTGACTAGACATATTTTACCCTGTAAAGCTGACTAGCACTTCGAGCTCCAAGGAAGGGAGAGACTGCAGTTTCCTGGATGCAAAGCAGCAGGACGAATGGGCAGCCCTGCGCAGAAATGCCCAGGAGAGAGCTCCAGAAGCAAAGGCAAAGATATAAAGACAAATTACCCAACTAAAGTCTTAACAAAGGAGAGTCCATCTCAGCTTAAAGATGATATAACAAAGACACTAAATGTTCTACAAGTCCAGCTCTATTTCTGGAAGGAATAAAGCAGTATATTACAGAATAACACACTATGGAGAGACTTTAAACTAAGAAAGAGTAGCTCTTTCTTATCAACGCATTGTTTCTATTATTGTTGAGAAATCTATTATCACAATTCATATATCAATATGTAAAAAAGTTGGTTCAATATGAAATGGCTACTAGTATTTTTGTGCAAACTTACAGATAAACATTTTGTTACTGTAACATCTATTTTAAAAACACTCATACTATAAATTTTGCTCTTATTAAAAATAGTGCCTATGTTACACGATATTATTCCAGAGGGTCTATACCATCCAACAAGAAAAAATGTAGCATAACCAATAAAATTGATAGGACAAAGAAGCTACAAGGATATTTAGATTATATATAATCAGAAAGTCTTAAGTACTTAGAAATTTTAAATATATATAACATATCATCAAACTGTATATAACATATAAATATGTATATCAGAAAGTCATAATACTTCAAAATTTTAATAAAGCACATGCTGTTTATTTTTGTTCTTTTTTGTTGGTTTTTTGTGATGCTTTTATTTTGCATCTATAGTGATGCGGACTAGATTTTCATATTAAGTCAAACTTTTACTCCATGTGTGCAGTTCTGCCTGGTCTTACATAACTGATATTCTAAACTGTTGGTTCACTCTCCTTACTAGTACTTCATATGTTTGCATATTAATTTATAAGAAGGATTGCTCTTCACAACCTCTTATTGCAGTTATCTTTTTATAAGCATAATTATGATTTAGAATATGTACTAGGTTGCACTCTATAACTTTTGGATAGTTTGCGCATTTTTGCCTAATTTAATTAAATTTAATATAAACTAACTTTAAAAAATCACTGTAACTGCACAAACAATGAACAACCGCTGTGAACATTTTGCCGTGTAGACAGTCTCCCAGGCCTGTCGTTCTCCTTCTGTAGGACACCCTTTTGTCTGGGTTGTTTGTCTTTCTTCCTTTCCATCCCCCTCCCCCTGCTGGCTTTGTGAACGAAGCACAGAGTTGACCTCACTTTGCACCCAGACAGCCTATCAATTACCCCAGACTTTTCCTCTGGAAATTGAGATGGAAATTTGTAAACTATTTGTTCTAAGTCTTTTGATACTGACCATCTCTACAACTTGATTTCTATCGTACTTTAATATACCACCTTTTAGTGCCTGTGTTTTCTCCTTCTTGAACAAGGTAAAATAAATCTGGGTCAAGCACTGACAAAAGAGGTGTATGACTTAAACTTTAACTCGTTTCTGTCCCTATGAGTGACAAACTTGCTATAGTCACAAGACATTTTCTAATATGGGAGCAAAGTAATTTGTGAAAATCAGTTATCTGATTTTGCAGGATGATAAAATGACCAAATCATTGCTTTGTTAACAACTTGATTCAATCACCTGTTATGCAATTCATGACATTTTGTATTCAGGAAAATGAAATATTTTAAATAGATTTCTTGCATGTTATAATCCATGTAGTTCCACCTTTCACACTTCTACTAAGCCAAATAATTTCTTTCACAAGAGGTCAAGAGAGAGGCTTTGGCAGAATATGGGGTTTATGGAGGTTGGGGGTGGGGCGTGGGGGGACGTTTTACACTTTTGCTATACCAATGCATGCGGATACGAACATGCTTATTTTCCACAGCTGCAGAGAGATGGTATTGTGTCTGTGGCTCTAAGAAGGGCTCTCTAGCCTTTAGGAGAGACCATCTTACTTTTATTTCTTTCTTTAGCATAAATAAAACTATATTTCCACACACTCAAGTCTTTCTCATTAGAGAACTTTACTAGGCTTAGCGTTCAAAGTTGCCTGGTTACATATTCCATTGTCTACCACTGTCTCTTGGGGACGTGTTTTCCTCAGATACCTAAAGGAGAAGGGAATCTGGATGCATATATAAGAACATGTCAGGATATCTTAGTCTGAGCTTTACTATTACATCTATATAAATCTCTTTTTCCACATGGCTTGAATTTCCAAAGATTTTGATGCTCACTCAGGTGAAGAGATGTGTACAAAAATAATTAGTAGGCACTGTTCATAATGCAAAAATGGAGCAGGAACTTTTGTCAAATAACCAATTTAATCCAATTCATTAAATGCAGGTATTGCAAAAAAATTCTATGTGTCTATTAAAACTGTTCTTTATTTTTTGACTTGTGTTTTAGGTGTTAGTTACTCAGGAGAATGAAGATGTGGGAAACTACTTTTCACATTTATTTTCTTTTTAATATATATGCACGACTGATGGAATGAGCATGTCTTTATCCCCAAGGCCTTTTTATTGAGGTTGTTATGAACATAGAAATAAAGAATGCTACACATTGCCCCATTTTGCCCTATCTTTCATGCTCAAGAGCATAAGGTAAAATTACCTTAACTTTTTATATTGATTACATATAATTAATGCATGCAACCACATATTGCATATTGATTACATTTATTAAAATCATAATATTTTGTATATATTGCATTGAACCAAAGGGTTATTAATATTAATCTGTTTCTTTTAATTTTGAATGTAGTCGCTAGGAACTTGCATGCATGCCTATTATTTGTGGCTCAGATTTTATCGTTACTGGGTATCGTATTCCAGATATGTAGATGACAGAGGAGATAGAAACAGGTTTAGGTGTGGATATGCACATTGTTTATGTAATATGTATTTATGCACATTTGCAAGAAACAAGAAACTCTGCAAAAAAACCTTCTTCTCAAACAATGACTATCTCCAAGGGGTAGAATTATTTATGATAGTCTTAATAAGTCTCATGGAGGATGTGGAGATCTCCACCTGGCTTGCTTTCTTTGGTCTCGTTCTTCGACAACCTTCTTCTTAGAGACACGCACCATAGCCACCACTCCTTAGACAACGGTCATTTTCTTCATTTCTCCACAGTATATGTTAACATACTTTGGCCTGGACTTCATTAAAACTAACTACATTTTCCTTATTCTGAACTTGAATTCGCTTGTGAAGTTTCTTACATGCCCCAGATGGTCTGACTTCCATTCTAGGCCTTGCTGCATAACACAGAATTTAATCTCTCATACCAGCTCTGATGTACTCTTTTGCAGGTTCCTAAAATGTGAGGCAAACTCTTCCTGAATCTGCAAGAGACTCTGAATCTTAACTCATGAGCAAGAGTTAAATTTTAGAACATGTAAAACTGTATTTTCAAAGAAAACATATTTTAACAAAAGTACGTACAACTATTTTATAGACAAAATTTTTCTGTATCTGGTTGAAACTTTTTTTCCACAATAATTAAAATTATATAATAAATATAAGATATGTTTTCTGTATAATAAGTAGGCTCTCTGTCATAAAACACTTTAATTATTACCTTATAAATATTCTCTCTGTATCATAAAAACCTTAGTTTAAGGAAGACAACTTTTCTTAGCAATATTAAGATATCGACTTTGGAATCAGTCAGGGAATGAAAATGCAGTTATGCATATTTAATCTACTCAGCGAGGATTTGGGCTGCCTCTGAGAATAAGAGAGAAAATTAGTAGCTCCCCAACCCAACCTCACAAGGTTATTTATGAGGACAAAATTATATCAAAACATATGGGAAGGCACTTACAGAGTATAACAGGTTAGAAAATGTAGGACGTTTCATGATTGTTTTCGTAATTGATAATTATATTATTTAAACTTTATTAGAAATGTTCATTTGAGCTTTGTGAGCTTAACACTTTCTTTAAACCCTAAGGGCCAATTCCTTTTTTTACTTCAAATATTTATTTTTCACATCAGTAATAGAATGTGGATATTCTTATGTCTTTTTAACCTTTCAAGAATTTTACTTTATGAAGGACAGTGCTTTTTAAAGCCTTTACCACGTTTTCTAAACAGTCTATACTAAGGAGACTCTAAGGAGCTATTCCTCCCAGCAAAGTAAACAGTGTTTATCCCTGGCCAGTGTGGCTCAGTTCTTTGGGCATCATCTCAGAAAGCAAAAAGTTGCTGTTTGATTCCCGTCAGGGCACATGTCTGGGTTGTGGGTTCGGTCCCTGGTTGAGGTGCATGCAAGAGGCAACTGATCAATGTTTCTCTCTCACATCAATGTTTCTCTCCCTCATTTTCCCACCCTTCCAGTCTCTCTAAAATAAAAAATATATATATTTAAAAATGCATACAATACAGTTTCTGTCAGTTCTATTCTGGAAGAATAGAACACTGGAGAGAAAAAGATGTATTTTTATTTTTTCCTTATTGTCCAGTATATATAACCTTTAGAATATTATACACTCATTAAATTATTTATTTTATTTATACCCCAAAACTTTAAAACAAGTTATATTTTCAAACTAAGCTGTACATACATTGAAAGAAAGAAGAGAGGGGTAGAGGAGGGAAGATGGAGGTTGGAGAACAAAGGAGAAAGAAAGAAAGAAAAAGAAAGAAGAAAGGAAGGGAGGGAGGGAAGAAAGAAGGAAGGAAGAGAGATATAGAAGAGGGAAGTAAAGGGGAAAAGAAAGAAGTTAGGAAGGAAGGGAGGGATGGAGGGAGGGAAGGGGATTAGGCCTTGGATTGAATAAGTACCCAGTAAGGACTAAACTTTTAACTATATTTTTAGCTATAAAATTGACTAGTATAGCATTTTAAGAGTTTCTGGATTCTAGTTTGGAGACTGGAACTCATTTTGAGGAAACATTCTCACTTTGTTCTGGGGCAGACAACAGTGGGGTAAACCTTATAAGTCATGAGGTTTTCTGATAACATCTACCCATCTTGTCCTCGATATAGCTTTAGTAGTGAGGTAGTCCAAGTGCTTCAGGCTCAAAGGCTACTTTTATTCCTAATAAGAACGTTTCATAGTTGAGTGGAGTATCGTGCTCTTTGACAACATATTTTTTCCTGTAAGTCTGCCAAAGGGGTAAAATCATTACATGTATTGTGCTGTTACCCCATATGTGAGATGTAAGGATAAAAAACTCAGGAAGAGGTGATGAACTCAGACTAGAGCTGTCACCCCTTAGAGAAACTGCTTTCAATGACTGTGGTCATAATGCCCCTGTGCTGCATTTCTTCTTCTTATGCAGTGACTTTCAGAAAGATCTTAAGATCTTAGCTGGGTTATGTTTGGTTTGCTTCTGTTTTTTGTCACAAGTCTACGACATCAATGACCAGTGAAGGGACAATAGCACAAAGGTCCTCTGCAGTAGAGGCTAACCAAAAAGGAGGCCAGAAAAGAAGGGTCTGAAGAACTCGTTCTGGAGTATACATAATGTGATCATTACTTTCCTCACATAACAATCAAATGTGTAAAAAAAGCTGTAATATTTTTGTTACTTGTCTATCATTCCTTTGAGCCTCCAACCTCCTGGGTAACAAATAGACTTTCCAATGAGCAATATAGCGTATACTTGTAGTTTATTTAGTTTTATTTCATCCAAAATACTAATTCTGTCCAAAATCGATCACTTTATGACTGATTATCCCCTTTTGATGACTTTGGTCTACATGTTTTCCACAGTTGAGTTCTTTCTTCCCACTGCCCACCACCATCTCCAGAGTTTCTCCTATTTTGAATAAGTGCTGTGTGGGTTACAGTTTAACTGCGTTTGATTGTAATTGTAAAATGGGATAATGGGCTGGGATTGGGGATTACCTGCATGTGGCAGCTTGTCTCTATAGTGGGCCGCAGATACAGACTGTTCCCTGGACTAGTGAATGCTTCAGTGCAGCTGACTCGTAAGGCCATTGAGTGTGATAGTCTGGCATATGAATCCATTTTGCCACATTATGACTTATGGCGGGCCTGATAACCAGACCTGAGTGGGACAGAAAAATACAGGGATGTCTAGCATTGTTACCACTCAATCCAGCCTGCTATGTTTGCTAAAGAATAGCTTCAGCTTATTTATTTGCTTAAGAATGACTCGCTATGTAGGCTGCTAAACTGAAAATGGGAATTGGGCTAAATATTTCCAGAGCAAGATGCCCTTTGTCCAGGTACTTATTTATTTTTGCATTTAATTTCTGTCATTCAGCACACATGCGTGCACCCACATACACAATGGAAGACAAATGACAGCAGGATCTTATTTTATTTAAGGCCATATTTCTACACTTAGAACATTGCCTGGTACGTAATAAAGAGTCAATAAATATTTGTTGTATGTGTGCACACACACTTGCATGAATCTTCCTTTATACTAGCCAAAAATCTCAGTGAAAAATGGTTTCATTGATTAGTAAACCTTTATGGCCTTCATCCTCAAAAGTGCAGCCTGTGAACTAGCAGCATATACATCTCTTGACAGCTTGTTAAAAATGCATAATCTTGTGTCCCACCCAAGACCTTAGAAAATAGAATCTGTTTCCTCACATTCTCTAGGTGCTTCATATTTCACATGACAGTTTGAAATGCCCCGTCTTTTGTTAAGTCATCGTACTGATTGCCATACCCTCACCTATGGCAGGAGTCATCAATTCATCAGGACAGCTTTTTCCACCGAAACTTACTCAATCAAGACTCAAAACCCCTCTCACTGTCCAACTACACATGGCTTTGACTGAGCAAATGAAGTAGACATATAGAAAGTTATACATTTGTGATTATTTATTCAATAATGTTAGTTCATTCCTTCTTACCTTTTCAATCGGAAAAATAAGTAAAAATTTGGCATTTAAAAATTTAGATGCAACTATCAGTTAACGAAGGAGCACTTCTAGAATGGTAAATAAATGATTAGCTCTGAATTTAGCTTTTTAGAAGATAAAATTTTAATGTGATCTCTTTTTTAAAATTAATTAGTTAATTAATTTTTTGAGAGAGAGGGAGGGAGGAATGGAGAGAGAGAGAGAGAGAGAGAGAGAGAGAGAGAGAGACATCAATGTGCGAGAGAAACATCAATCAGTTGCCTCTCACATCCCCTCAACTGGAGACCTGGCCCACAACTCAGGCATGTGTCCTGACTGGGAATCAAACTGGAGACTTTTTGGTTTGCAGAATGATGCCTATCCCAGTGAGACACACCAGTCAGGGCAGTGATGTCTTAATGACCTTAACATTTCATATATAAGCCAAAAATATAAAGTAAAAACACAAAGATTAAAAAATAAATAAATTATTTCATAATACTAATTAATAAGTATAAAATTTAATGTTTTAACTCAAAAATATAACAGGCATCTTATAGAAACACACAAGGGACTCAAAATAAATATGCTGACTTTAAAGATAATAAAACTCATCCTCAAAGAAAATAAATTACTTATCCAAGAAACTAGGGGATATAATGGTGTTTAGAAAAATTTGTGACATGCCTCCTCATTGAGGACAATAAAAGTGTTCAAATAAATAGAAGAATTAGAACAAATGGCATGATCCAAGGAAGAGAGAAGACAACTCATGCATTTGCTGCTCAACATCTGTTCCATTAGGAAACTATGTCTGCTTTACTTCATCTGGCTCTTCCTTTTCCTCCTTGATACCCACCCAAAGAAAAAAGGGGTGGAACCGAATCAAAGTTAGGTCAGTTAGTTAGACTCTCTTATCTTATCTAGATTTGAATCTTGAGTTAAGTAAGTCTCTGGGATTAAAAACTGTTGGAGTTGTCATTTGTCTGCAGCCCAAATGAAGTTTTATGAATTCATTATGATTCTGAAATTTCCAGAAGGATCTGAGAGCAGCCTTATATTTTAACTTGGCCTTTGATAATACACACTCAGTATACATCCAACAGCATCCTTTCTTTGTTCTTTTTTTTTTTTTCAGTTAACTACATTTGGTGTCTGTTGCTTATAAAAATTATAAAAAAAACTATTTTATAAAAGAATTGATTAAGAAAAGGGAATATATGCCAGTATCAGGCTGTTTTATTTACAGTGGCCTTGTAATACAGTTTGATATCAGTATTGTTATCCCTCCTGCTTTGTTCTTCTTTCTCAAAATTGCTGCAGCTATTCAGGGTCATTTACGGTTCCATATAAATTTCTGAAGTGTTTGTTCTATATCTGTGGAATATGTCATGGGTACTTTAATAGGGATTGCATTGAATGTATAAATTGCTTTGGGTAATATGGCCATTTTGATGATGTTAATTCTTCCAATTCATGAGCATGGTACATGCTTCCATTTGTTTGTGGCTTCCTTACTTTCTTTCTTCAGTATTGTGTACTTTTCTGAGATCAGGTCTTTTACCTCCTTGGTTAGGTTTATTCCTAGGTACTTTATTTTTCTTGTTGCTATATCAAATGGGATTTTTTTTTCCTGATTTCTGTTTCTGCTGTTTCATTGTTGGTATACAGGAATCCCTTTGATTTCTGAGTATTCACTTTGTATCCAGCTGTTTTGCCAAATTCATTTATTAGGTTGAGTAGTTTTTTGGTGGAGTCTATAGGATTTTCCATGTATACTATCATGTCATCTGCAAACAGTGACAGTTTCATTTCCTCCTTTCCAATTTGGATGCCTCTTATTTCTTTTTCTTGTCTGATTGCAATGGCTAGGACTTCTAATACTATGTTGAATAGAAGTGGTGAGATGGTGAGAGATGGCATCCTTGTCTGATTCCTGATCTTAGAATGAGGTACCATCTCACACTGGTCAGAGTGGCCAACATAAACAAATCAACAAACAAATGCTGGAGAGGATGCAGAGAAAAGGGCACCCTAGTACATTGTTGGTGGGAATGAAGACTGGTGAGGCCACTATGGAAAACAGTATGGAATTTCCTCAGAAAACTAAAAGTGGAACTGCCTTTTGACCCAGCGATTGTGCTGCTGGGATTATACCCTAAGAACACAGAAACACCAATCCAAAAGAACCTATGCACCTCAATGTTCATAGCAGCACAATTTACAATAGCCAAGTACTGGAAGCAACCTAAGAGTCCATCAGCAAATGAGTGGATCAAAAAACGTGGTACATTTACACAATGGAATTCTACTCAGCAGAGAGAAAGAAGGAGCTTATACCCTTTGCAACAGCATGGATGGAACTGGAGAGCATTATCCTAAGTGAAATAAGCCAGGTGGTGAGGGACAAATACCATATGATCTCACCTTTAACTGGAACCTAATCAACAAAAGAAAAAAGCAAACAAAATATAACCAGAGACATTAAAGTTAAGAACAATCTAACAATAGCCAGAGGGGAGTGGGGAGCAGATAGTGGGGAGAGAGGTTTTCAGGAAGTACTGTAAAGGACACATGGACTAAATCAAGGGGGAAGGTGGAAGTGTGGGAGGGAGGTGGGTTTGGCTGGGGTGGGGTAGAAGGATGGGGAGAAAATGCAGACAACTGTAATTGAATAACAATAAAAATTTTTAAAAAGGGAATATAAGCAAAAGTGTCCAGGTGAAATACAGGTGCTTTTACAATTAATTATTAGAGACACCCAGTAAAATCCAGCAAGGATTTTGTAAGAAAAAATATATATATATTCTTTTTTTTCTGAGTGAGATGGCATTATACAAGATGCATGGAAAAACCATACAGTCAAGTATTAACAACATACTCTTTGAGATTGAACGTGGGGCTAAGGGGTCAATATGGGAAGAGGTTAATTTAAAGAAGATGAATAATGTCAGTTGTGATAAAGATGACTTTTTACTCCCCTTTATTCATTTTCTCTTATTCCTTTAAAATGAAAATTGCAAGAATTTCCTGGTATATGGCCACCAGTCAAAGACTACACATGCTGGCTTACCTGCAGGGAGGTATGGCAACATGCCTGAGTTCCAATCAGTGGGATAAATGCAAAAGTACTTGTGAAATTTCTGAGTTATGCCATTAAAAGGAGGAAGGATGCACTTCCCTAACCTTTGCACTGGCTAGAAAATTGTCCTAGTGAAGGGAGGCAGAAATGGCAATTTTAGGCCATGACATGTAATCCATGAGCTTAGCATGTCAGAGCTGTACTCGGGAACATTCATGAACCCTGGGATACTAGTATTTGGACTACACTCTGAGAGAACATTAAAATTCTATCCTGTTAAGCCACTGCTATTTTGGCTTTTGTTAGGAAACTTGATCATTATCTGCCCTTCTACACCAATGGAGGTTGCTCATAGCAACATTAAAATTGAGAAAGCAAAAAGCACAAACTTTAAATTCTTGCCTCAAGGTATGAAATAAAATGCAAGTCTTAAGCACCAAGGTTTAGTGCTTAAACCTGTATAGGGAACTTTACCACCTAATAAACTAGGGAACTGATTTCATACAATTGGGAATATATAACAATGATTGAATACATAATCTTTCAAAGTGTTTTTTTTGTATGGAAACATAGGATATGAATAAATATTAGTATCTTAACCATAAGAACAGTAATAGCTGAAAACTCAGGGATTCTGATAATCTTATACCCCAAAAACTTACAGGAAAAAAAAAATTCCCACTGAATCTCTTTTGCCTGAGATTGCTTTCCTTAAAAAATAAGACAAGATAAAACAGAACAAAAACAAACAAACAAAAAAACCTAGAAAAATAATTCTTTACATACTCTCCTCATTTTTTTCATAATCGAAAAGTGATTTTGAATTGCAAATGCACCAGTGGTAAAAAGGCAAAAAATAGCCAAAGTAAATTTCATACCTTAAATTTATTTAAATAAATGAAGAAAAAGTATATTGTACGAGTTCTGGAATTATTCGTGGGAATAGAAAGAGAAAGGGCTTTCCAAAGGGTAGATTAAAGTTTTTTTTTTTCCCTGTAGTTCAATTTATTAACATGAGTATAACTTAACCAGGGAAGCTTAATTCAACATTGCATCTCAGGCTATATTTTTTCTTGGACTGTTAACCTGTACTGCTTAGCAAAGCAAAGTATCCCTCAAATGTAAAAACCAAACATTCAAACAAACAAGAACTATTCTATTTTGAAAATTGAACTTGTCATGTCTGTGTCATTAGCCGTAAGTGAGGTTTTTGGAGTCTAGTGGTGTTAAAGGCCTTTCCTGGTAGGGTTCAGTTCTGCTTATACACACAATTGACTAGTAATTCTGATTTGGATGTATAACAGGATTTGTAGATTTAACAGTCCAAAACAGAATTATTAATTCCCACATCCATCCCTTTCACAAGTTTCTTCCCCAAGCCCTCCCGTTCTGTAATCAGTGCCAGTTTTCTCTAAGTTGCTGATGCACGAAACCATGGCGCCTTCTCATTTCTGCATTTCCCATATATCCATACCCAATCCTTCACTAAAGAGGCTTGATCTCCAAAGTGTGTTCAAGAGTCTGACCGCACAGCATTTGTACTTTGACTTCTCTAATCTAAGCTACTTTCATTTCTTCCTGGAAGATGGCAATTGCTTCCTAACTCTATTGCGATTTCCTTGCAAAATTTCACTACTTCAAGGCCAACACAGAAAATGTGTGTTGTCATATGTATCAAGAGTTTTCTCCTGAGCAAGAAAAAAGGAGTAAAGTGAGGAAACAATTTTGAAAAAAATCCATTAAAATAATGACCATTTATAATGACTGAAAAGAAAAAGCAAGGATAAGAGTTCGGTGAAGTCAGAGTACCCAATGGCTTCTGGATTGTTTACAAACTGTGGATCAGCACTAGGTGAAGAAACCGTTATAAGTGCCTTTCTTTATTCCAGGTCAGCTACCTCAATTTTAGTATTTTATCACCAAAGTAATATTTAGTGGTTTCCTCTAAGAAGTTTGATGTTCATTTTTTGTTTATGCCCACCAATTCTATCCTCGACATTCTCTGAGTAGCTCTATAGTCTTTATAGACTGTAAGTAAAGTTCTTTAACCCTCTGACTTTTAGTTGAATTTAGTCAAAGAAAGGCATTAGCATGATATTGGAGGGAAACAGAAAAAAAAAAGAGACATTGCTTTAGCTGGAAGTAAGAGCATTGATGTGAGACTTCACTTGCTAATATAAAATATCTGATGCTATTACCTTCCCAACAAACATTGCTATATCTACAGCCCATACATTTTTATGTTTCAGTTTTAATTCAAATAAAAATCTTTTCAATTTTCACTGTGATTTCCTATTTGACCCGTACGAGTTATAGTTTTGATTGTTTTATGTCCAAATATCCGGGGATTTCTCTTGTTAATTTTTAGTTTAATTTCTCTCCTAAAGAACATGGTCTTATTTTTAACTATTTCATTGTTTTAAATTTTTGATGGTTTTTCTACAGTCCAGCATATGGTCTATCTAGGCGAAGTTTCCACATGTATGTGAAAAAAATAGGTAGTTTAATGTTGCTGGACGGAGTGTTAAATGTAAATAAGGTAATCTTGGTTGATAGTTTTCTTTAGGTATTATTTTTTTTATATCTTTTACTGATTTAATCTCTATTTGTCTTATTTATCACTAAGATATAATTATTGAAGTCTCCAATTTAGGTTTATCAATTTTTATCAGTTTTTGCTTTAGATATTTTCAAATTTTGGTAAATTGAAACTTCATATAATTTTTGTTTTTACCCCTGATGATATTTTTTGGAATCTATTTTATCTCATTATAACATATAGGAATATAGACATTCTCCATTTCTTCATTAGTGATGGCACAATATATATTTTTCCAAACTTTCACTTGTATTTATGACCATTTTCTATTAAAATCATTTTAAAAATATATAGTTGGGCCTTGCTATTTTATATAATTTATCATATCTGCCTTTTAATTAGGATGTTTCAAAATTTGTTCTTTTAAAGATGTTTTATTTATCTTTGGAGAGAAGGGAAAAGAGGGAGAAAGAGAGGGAGAGAAACATCAATGTGTGGTTGCCTCTTACATGCCTCCCATTGGGGACCTGGCCCACAACCCAGGCATGTGCCCTAGACTGGGAATGAAATCGGTAACCCTTTGGTTTTCAGGCCAGCACTCAATCCACTGAGCCACACCAGCCAGAGCTCAAAATTTGGTTTAATGCATATATGATCATTTTAGAATAAATCATCTTAGTTGCTGATATTTGTTCCATGTTCCATTTGTTCCTTCTTTTTTTTCTGTTTGCGGTATGATTGACTTGCATTCTTATTCCATTTTATCACCACTATTAGCTTTTTTGTTACAATTCATTTAAAAATTCTTCAGTGGTTAACTCAGAGTTAATATTTATGTCTTTATTACAAACTGCCTTTAGGCACTATTATAATAAATTAGTTTGCCTATAGTGCAGAATTTATAACCAACACTTATATATGTTATAACCTCACAAAAATTGTTACTATTTTGCTTTGTATATTAAATTATCCTATAGACATATTAAAATAAATAGAAAAATGTTTAATATATTTGTGCCATTTTTTTAATATTTCAATTTGTTTTTATTTCTTTGTACAGAAACATGTTTCTCTCTGGTATCACATTCCTTGCTTGAAGGAACATCCTTTATTCTTTCTTTTTTAAAAAAATAATTTATTGTTATTCAATTACCGTTGTCTGCATTTTCTCCCCATCCCTCCACCCCACCCCAGCTGAATCCACCTCCCATCCTTTATTATTTCTTATAGCATATGTATGCTCAAAGTAAATTTTCTAAACTTTGATTTATTTAAAAATGTTTTATTCCTTTTACTTTTCAAAAGATATTTTACTGTGCATAAAAGTCTGTGTTGATATGTTTTATTTTTCTTTCAGTATGAAAAAAACTACTGTAAGTGATAAATGAATTCAGTAAACTAGCAAGGTACATCATAAATATCCACAAACCAGTTATGTTTTTATGTGCCAATAATGAAGTATCAGAAAGAGAACCTAAGAAAACAATCACAGTCACAATTGCTTCAAAAAAATACCCAAGAATAACCCTGGCTGGTGTGGCTCAGTGGTTGAGTGCCGGCCTGCGAGTCAAAGGATTGCTGGTTTGATTCTCAGTCAGGGCACATGCCTGGGTTGTGGGCCAGGTCCCCAGTAGGGGCTGTGAGAGAGGCAACCACACATTGATGTTTCTCTCCCTCTCTTTCTCTCTCCCTTCCCCTGTCTAAAAATAAGTAAATAAAGTCTTTTAAAAAATACCTAAGAATAAATTTAACCAAGGATAAAAGACCTATACTTGGAAAATTATAAGACACTACAAAGAAGTTGAAGACAAAGTTATAAGACAAAAAGTTGAAGAAGATACAAATAAGTGGAAGCATACACTGTGTTCATGGATATGGAGAATTTATATTAAAATGTCTATACCACCCAAAGCAATGTACAGATTCAAAGCAACTCCTATAAAGATACCAATGACATATTTCATAGAAGTACAACGAATATTTCAAAAATTTATATGGAACCAAAAAGATCCCAGAGAGTCACAACAATCTTGAGAAAGAAGAACAAAGTTGGAGGAATCACACTACCTGATATCAAACTATACTATATAGCCATAGTAATCAAAACAGCATGGTACTGGCATAAAAAAAGACACGTAATCAATGGAAGATAATAGAGAGCCCAGAAACAAACACACATCTTTCATTACTTTGAAGATATCCCAGCACTGTTTCTGACTTTCAGAACTTTTGACAAAAGAAGTGCGCTGCAATCTTGATGATTGTTTCTCTGTAGAGAAATATGCCCCTTTCTCTGGCCTCTTTCAACAATTTCCTTTATTTTTCACTTCGTGCAGTTTACATGTGATGTATCTAAGTGTGCTTTATTTGATATTTATCCTGCTTGAAGTGATCTAAAATTCTCGGACAAGTGTTTTTAATGTCTTTTATTTTGGGGGGGAAATTCTTGACAATTATCTCCTCACATAATGCTTTTGCTTCTCCTCTGTTTTTTCCTGGATCTCTGAATACAAATATGTTAAGCCATTAGAAATTGCCTACAACTCTTGAATGCTGCTTTTTCTCTGTGTGATGCAGTTTATATAGCTTCTACTGCCCTATCTTTAAACTTACTGAGTGTTTCTTCAGCTTTTATGAATCTAACAACTGATGAGTCCTTTGAGAAATTCTTTGCTTCTGATATAATTTTAAAAAATACATTCTTGCTTCCTTCTAACTCATATCTTCTATTGCTTGCTAAAATTCTCAGTCTCTCCGTGCATGCTGTGCAAGGTGACCACTGTATCCCTGAACATGTGAATCATAATAGGAGTCCTAGTGTAACTGTCCCAAATGTGAGTATTTAAGTGTGTGTATTGTGGTTGTTTTGTTTAATACATGGGGTATCTTTTTTTTTTTTTACTATTGAATGAAACTTGTAAGTTTTAAATAAATGCTGGACATTATGCATGGAAAAACAGAGATGAAAACATAGTATTTACATCTGAAATGGGCATACGTCTTCTGTCATATCTTTAGTACCGTCATGAACCACTTAGCAACAGGGTTACATCTTGAGAAATGTGTTATTAGGTGATTTCGGTATTGTGCAAACATCACAGAGTGAACTCACACAAACCTACCTAGATGGTATATAGCCTACCATTTACCTCAGCTATGTGGTATAACCTGCCATTCATAGGCTACAAATTTGTACAGCATATTACGATTCAAAACAATATGAGATTAATTCAGCACAAGTAAAAATGATGCAAACAAGTGACACAGTAAACATGAAATGCATGAGGTTGCTGCATGATCTCACCATTAAATGGAACCTAATCAACGAAACAAACAAGCAAGCTAAGTATAGCCAAAGACACTGAAATTGAGAACAGGCTGACAGTGATCAGAGGGGAGAGGGGAGGAGATAATGGGGGAAAAGGGTGAAGGGTTAACAGGAACAATTACAAAGGACACATGGACAATAACAAGGGGGGGTGGAAACAGGGAAGGGAGGTGGGGTTGGCTGGGGTGGTGGTGGGGGGGGAAAGGCAGAAAACTGTACTTGAACAACATTAAAAAAAAAAAGAATGTCAAAACCTGTAAAAAAATACTGTCTTACAGAAAACTTTTTTTATAAGTGGAAAGAGTATACGGTAAAATAATACTAAAAATAGAGTAAATACAAAATCCAGTAACATATTACCATTATTGAATATTATGTACTGTACATTACTGTACATAATTTTATGTGTTATAATTTGATACGAACTAGCAGTACAGCAGGTTGGTTTACGCCAGCGTCCCCACAAACAAGGGCAATGCGTTGTTGCACTGTGATATCACTAGGCAATAGGGATTTTTCAGATCCATTATAATCTTAATGATTCACCATCATATACCCAACACTGATCAAAATGGCATTATGTGGTACATGACTGTATAACAGTTGAGCTACTCTTATCAGGAGTTGAGTTGGGTGTGAATTTTGTTTTATTCAATAGTTAACTTAGTTTGTGCCACAACATTCAAATGTATCTAATGCTACCTTGTTCTTAGGGTTGGGACTGAGATGTTAGAGGTTTTTTCTCTCGCTAACCTCTCATCTTTTAGCCATCCCTCTGGGCCTGAGACTCAGAGAAGACACTCCCCATACTTTTGTCTCCATTTCATTCAATAAACACTGTTGCTTGTTTTTGGGTGTTTTGCTTGTGTGGAAGTAGAAGGCAGGAAATGATCTCTATTATCCTGGTTCAGGCTTAACCATGTGCTCCTTGGCTTCAGGTATGAGGTTTTGTAATTATTCTGGCTCTTCCTTTTTGTGGAAAATCCTGCCTTGTATCGGGGTAGGTCTCATATGGGAGAGAGGTTCCTGCTCCTGGCTAGAAGTAGAAAATTCTAATTGTATTGTGCCCAGAAGTCTTTTCTGATCATCTCATAGAAAAGGAGATTAAGGGTAGTTTGTTTCTACTGTTTGTTTGTTTCTTTTTTTTTCTATACTTCCCTCAGAAACAAACCCTCTGGTCCCATGCCCCTCTAGTGACAGGATTTGCAGCTCTGCCTTTCCTAGTTGAAAGGGTTTGCTTTGAAGGGTTTGGACAGACAAAGGGGAAGGATTTTTTGCCTTTTCTGGAGCGGTGTCTGATTTCTACCATTGTGGTATTCCTGAAAAAAAGGAAAAAAAAAAGTGCTCCTCCTCTGTCTTCTATCTATGAAAAACTGCCCACAGCTGAGTGAGAACCCCTCTTGGGTCTACAACTGCAGAAGTTTATTAGACATTCATTAAACTTACTGCTGATATTTTTCATCACTTTTTTGGCAACTATATTTTATTCCTGTGCTCTTCTCCTGCCTGAAGTTCTTACACTTCATTAGAGGGACTCGCCCATTTTTAAATATTAGAGGACTAGGTACTCTATAATCTCAGTTCTCTGTTGGGTTCAGAAACATATTATAAAATTTGGGCAAGTTATTTCTCAATCTAAGTAGAAAGGACACTCTCAGTTTTTCAATTCTTTCCATAAGGAGAAAGCTTAAGTTTTTAAATATATTGTGCTAGATGATTTCTATAGCATAGTTTGTAGAGGAACAATGATAAAACCTGAACACCAAATATGAAGTTCTTATAACAGGTCAGGAAAAAGGGTTGTGTGGTCAGGGTGGTAGCAGTGTAAATGG